>NC_135211.1:12573912-12583912 GCF_052324685.1 Brachyhypopomus gauderio | reverse complement strand
ACTTCAGGTCCTGGATGGTGTGCTGAGCACGAGTTGTTGCACGTAGCGCTGTATGTCTCCACCCGCTGCAGTCGTAACGTTTCCCAGTGAGGCTCCTGGTGCTTCAGATGTGATCCTGGCCAGACGTGTGGCTATAACCATGATTTAAAGGCCGTAGAGACTTTATGTGCGGCAGGTTTAAACCCAGTATAGTTAAGCCTGTGTTCAGGTGTAAGATGTAAATAATACGTTAGTATTTTGGAAAACGTAACGGTCTTTCAGGGGCCAGATCTTGGTGGCTGGAGCCTCGTGACAGGTCCTCTGTGATTTGGTACACGGATAAATTGAGCTGCTGACTCATAATAGAACAAACCATGAAACCCCCCCCCCTCTGAAAACCTCTCAGTCACTACCTTTCAGCCAAAGCCACGCAGTTGCTTGTTGAAATCTATGTAGCACATGTTTATTTAATACTTTTAACAGGGTTAAGAGTAATAGACAGTACCATAAAGTCACCATGGCCAAGAATTCCTGAGGGCTTCTTTGAGAAGGTCTTCCCTGTGAGGTAATTTCCTCTGCTGGAAACACTGAGCATATGTCCCTTCTGTAGACAGATCCAGTGCTGTATATGAATTAGCGACCCCGCCCAATCTATTTTCCGCCGGTTCTTCTGTTTCTTCCCCTTATTTCATATGGCCACCTATCGCCTAAACATGCATAGAAAGCACGTTCTGCTGTCTCCTCCGTGTTTCGTCGTATGCCCGATGTGGTCTTCCCCAGAAGATGACCTAGAACACGCCGCTGCTGTGGAGCACGGGCCGGACGTCTCTGCGCTTATAGGGGAACATGGCTGCCTTAGCCGGGCCTGAATGTGCCGATATTCCCTGTGCAAGAGTGCCACACAGACAGCTTGGCCTCTTTGTCTTTGGCATTGCCCCAGTCTTTGCCCACACACTCTGATCATGTGTTGCCAGGCTTTAAGGGAAAAGAAAAGTGGAAAATCTCTCTCTCATTCTCTCTCCAGCTCTTTCTCTTTTGTTACTGCTTGCAGTGTGTCTCTCACTTGCCCTCCCTCTCACTCTCTCTCTCTCTCTTTCTCGCTCTCTTGCTCTCTCTGTCACTCTGTTTTTTGTTGTTTGTTTTTCCTATGCAAATGTCAAGCTCATATTCGCTGTGTAGTATGTGGCCTGCCCAACCATGCATTGAAAGGCTGTTTACAGCCAGTAAGGCTTTGCATATTTTTAGGAAAATGCTAACACCACATTTATGACACTTTTATCATTTTCTGCTATCTTTTCTCAGTGTTTGTGCTGCTGTTTCTACACAAAGGGTTTACTTTGTTTTCACATGTTCTGTGTGTTATAACAGGGCAGAATCAAACGAAAAGTATTGTGCTCTAGTGAATCACTGAGGTAGATTATCAAGAACTTTGAGAGATATTGATATTTTTCTCTATTGCAATCTTGTGACTTGTACATGAGTCTGTGGAATGGAATGTTGTTACCTGCAAAACAATATTGGCTCAAACAGCGCAAAGACCCAAGGATTCATATATCTTTACCCAACAGCCTCCACAAAATGCAATTTTGAGAGAACTAGATATTGTATTTGCTCGTCACATACCAGATGTTGAATTTATTCCATTGTCAGCTCTTATTTTATTTTATTTTATTTATTTATTTATTGTAAGCACCCCCCCGACCCAAACCCCCATGTGTGTGTTTTTCGGCGACTGTCTCTGTGAGCCAGGAGGCAGCGTAAAATATGAGCTTCGTCGGGTCTCGGTGCTGAGCTGTTTTGAGGAGGCAGGGGGCATCCATCACTGGCGGACAGGCGAGGGGGCTCAGCCGGCCAAGGTGGAGACGCCGGTGTGCATGCGGTGGTGCGCGCGGTAGTGCTCGCGACGGTGTGCGCGGTGGAGCGCGTGGTGGTGCGCGTGGGGCTAGCGACACCCCCCCCCCCCCCCCCCCCCCCCCCCTCCAAACGTGATTTATGTAAAGCGAAACTAACGCCGTGCCACACGCCGGCACGTGCGGCCCTCTGCTCTTGAATGGAAGCTCAGTGGATTGGTCAGAGTGGTCCGGTCTTTCTTTCTCCCCTGTCCCTCCTGCTGGGGAACAGGGAAGGTGCCTCATCCCTGTCCTCTTCTGTCTCATCTCGAGACACTGGTCTTTGTGCACTTTCATTTGTTATTTTTTAAAGTAAAAAAATAAGTTTTAATCTGTTAAACATCTACCGTTACAATACCTTATTATCTGTCTTTGTTTCTGCCTCTTGAAGCTAGATTACCAATGGGCACATAAACTATACAACCAGTATACCAAAGTTAGTATAGTTCAGTTTTGCCCTGGAGGCTAATCTATCTAGCAAGTAAAATGAACTTTGGCCCACCATAGCCTTGGATATTATTGAGTTGTTCAGTTAGCCAAAGAACTGTAAAAAAATAAAAGCACCCACTACATTTTGGGTAGAATAAAAACTGTCGTGTTTTTATGGTGTGTGTGTGTGTGTGTGTGTGTGTGTGTGTGTGTGTGTGTGTGTGTGTGTGTGTGTGTGTGTGTGTGTGTTTTAGGCACAGGGCTAATGGAGATGTGTGTCTCTTGGCAGGTATAGATGAGAGGACCACCCAGACATCTTGGGCCCCAGGTGGTCAGACCAGCCCTTCCTATGACGAGTCCTCTAGGGTAAGACTGATCTCATATGCTCTCTCTCTCTCTCTCTCTCTCTCTCTCTCTCTCTCTCTCTCTCTCTCTCTCTCTCTCTCTCTCTCTCCCTCTCTCTTGTTCCCTCTTTCATTCTCTCTTCCTCTCTGCCCCTATCTCTATTGTTCTATTTTCTGTATTTTTCTCCTTTTCTATCTCTCTGCATTCTCTCTGTCTCTCTCTCTCTCTCTCTCTCTCTCTCTCTCTCTCTCTCTCTCTCTCTTTCTCTCTCTCATTGACACGGGGCTTGTTTTGGTCAAGTGCTCAGCACTTGTAGCAGTTACATTTGCAGTAACCATTGCGTACTTCAAACTGCAGTATTTTTACTAGCATTTGTGAATATTGCAGTTGAATTTAATATATAATTAATATAATATATAATATTATATATATAATATTATTTATATTAATATAGCCTATTATATATATATATGCAACTGCTAAAAATCCAATATGTGATCCAATATATAATTAAAATGCAAATACAATAAAATGATGATATTACTGGTGGTAGATATTAACTATGAGGTTTGAAAATACAGCTTTGTGGAATTGGAATGGAATCACGGTTGCATTTCAGATCTGTGATAACGTGGAGGTTTTCATGCATGGTTGCATTTCAGATCTGTGATAAGGTGGAGATTTTCATGCATGCAAATGAGGTCAAGCCTCCACTGTAGGCCTAGACTTATTTGATTTCATCCCCTCCCCCTCCGCCTCCCCCGCAGCACGCCCGTAACGGGGTGTGAAGATCTCTGTTTCTCCATTTGTTTGTCTGTCTTTTACACAGTAGTTTGTTCTGGTCGCCCTGTATGAATTTCATTCAGTGTCAATCTCCTGTCACTTCCCATCAGAAATCAGTCAAATGTCAGAAGCTCTTGTGCCCAGTCGTCTTGTTTATCTCTCAGTGTCCTTCCCCGGCACCAGTCCCCGGGCCAGGGCGCCAGTCCACGGGCCAGGTCTCGCGCACGAGCCTGGTTGGAATAATACGTCACAGACGCTTGAGCTACGCTAGCTGTAGGTGCATTGAGCCCACGTTTCTGACATTGTGAAGGGGGAGATGGTCATTGAGCAGACAGCTCTTACAGGCCTTCATGCAGCATGCTCGCACACACAGGTGCGGCACACACACACACACACACACACACACACACACACACACACACACACACACACACACACACACACACACACACACACACACACACACACACTTGCATGTAGCCAAATACTGGGTTTTCACTGCATGCTACAGTTTCAGATGCATTAGCATGATCATTTATCGCAGTCCCTTGACCCAGAATAATCAATATCATTTTCATATCACTGCACACAGCAGAAATGAATGCCCCCCCCCACCACCCTGTAACTGCCACCCTGTGTTGACCACTCGTAGCAGAGTTCCTATCCTCTGTCTCTAGATGAACGTCCTCCAAACCCAGTGAGTCTCATGGCCAATGGAGCACACTTGGTCTTTGAAACACCTATTGTAATATTACAAATAAGTAAACCGATGCCCACCAAATAGCCTTGTGCATTATTGAGCTATTGTTAGCCAAATTGCTAAAAAAAAAAAAAACTTTTATTTTGGGTAAAAAGATTTTCTCTTCTCTTTCAAAATGGAACATTTGATCGTTAATATTAAAGTGCCTGTCAGGGCCGATCCTCCTCTCTGCCCTTATTTGGTGGCCGGCGTCTGCAGATATGACCCGTGTGTGCAGGCGGAGTTCGGTCTGGCCAACCTCTGCAGGTGCGAGACGGGAGCGCAGGGGCCACACACTCTTCCCGCACCTCCCCCGCCGAGAGTTCCCGTCTCGCTGGGGCGACGCTTCGCTCCGTGGCGGGCGGAGAACTTCGCCTGCAGCGCTCACGGCACGTTTCCATCTTATCGCCATCTTCACATGTCACTGCGCTCGAGCGGCGGTTTACCAGACCCTCTAACCTCTCATCAGATAAGCCATCGCCTTGTAGTGCGCAGGACTTTGGTGGTTTTTTTAATTCGTTTATTTTCTTCGTCGCGTAAATGTTTGCGGCCCTAACCTCCGTGGGATTATTTAAATGGTGGCTGGGGTTGCACCTTGTTCTCAGTCGACACTTTTTTTCCCCCGCTGTTAAACAATCGAGACGGATAAATGTCCCGTAGTGTGTGTGTGTGTGTGTGTGTGTGTGTGTGTGTGTGTGTGTGTGTGTGTGTTTCCCTTCCTCTCTGTTGCTCCCTCTCTCCCCCCTCCCCCTCTTTCTCTCTCATTTCCTCCTGCTCCCACTTCCCTCCCTCTTTTTCCTGCAAACCCCCCCCCCCCCCCCCCCCGCCCTGCCGTGTATGTGTGTGATTAGTGGACTGTGGACAGACTTCAGGGCCCTGAGTACCGACCTTGGCCCGCATCCAGGCCACGCCAGAACCCCCACGTGCCCCCCCCCCCCACCCCCTGCCGTCCCGCTACGCCCCGCTCCCGTCCATCACGCCCCTATCACCTGTCCCCGAGCCGTTACGGAGCAGGCCGGTGCTCACCTGGACACGACACCTCAGCCAGTCAGGGCCTCTTCAAACGGGGCGTCAGGGAGCAGGCCGGCTGCCCCCCCCCCCCCCCCCCCCCCCCCCCGTGCAGACCGCATGCATAATCAGAGCTTTGACAGTCATTTAGCCGGCAGTAACCGGACCTTTTAGCTGCCGGTGACAGCGTATGCAGCAGAGCACGTTCGAGCACACACACACACACACACACACACACACACACACACACACACACACACACACACACACGCACAGAACGGCGCATTTAGAGATGATGAGCCAGGCGTGATTGATGATCTGGTGGCCCCAAGAGCAGAGCACCCCTCCCCTGTTCCCCTCGTCCCCACGCTCTCCTCAGCCTCCCGCCCCTCCCCCTGCCTCACTGTCCTTTTCCAGCACGATGGCAGCTGTCAGAACCGGGTCACGGAAAGCAAGGAAGCAGGATATATTGGTGATGCACGACGCTGGAGAAGCATGGGGTTGTTTGTGCGAGCGGGCGTGTGGGTGTGCGTGCGAGCGGGCGTGTGGGTGTGTGTGAGAGCGGGTGTGTGGGTGTGCGTGCGAGCGGGCGTGTGGGTGTGTGTGAGAGCGGGTGTGTGGGTGTGCGTGCGAGCGGGTGTGGGTGTGTGTGCGAGCGGGCGTGTGGGTGTGCGTGCGAGCGGGCGTGTGGGTGTGTGTGAGAGCGGGTGTGTGGGTGTGCGTGCGAGCGGGCGTGTGGGTGTGTGTGAGAGCGGGTGTGTGGGTGTGCGTGCGAGCGGGTGTGTGGGTGTGCGTGCGAGCGGGTGTGTGGGTGTGCGTGCGAGCGGGTGTGTGGGTGTGCGTGCGAGCGGGTGTGTGGGTGTGTGTGAGAGCGGGTGTGTGGGTGTGCGTGCGAGCGGGTGTGGGTGCGTACGGGTGTGTGCGTCTGCTTTACAGGGCTTAAACTCTCTCGCTCTCTGTTTTGCAGAACTAGGAAATTAGGGGAGAGGGTTTAGGGAATTAGGGGAGAGGGTTTAGGGAATTAGGGGAGAGGGTTTAGGGAATTAGGGGAGAGGGTTTAGGGAATTAGGGGAGAGGGTTTAGAAGGGCGCTTCTGCCTCCCAATCTCCCCTGCTTCTTTTGTGCTGGTAGTGAGGTGCTTCGAGATTACCCACAGACGGTGGCCTCGGAGGGACACAACAGAGAGCCTTCTTTCAGTTGCTTCCATGCTGAACAAAACTCCATCACCAATTCATTTACCAAAAAAAGAGTGATAGTTAATACGATTGTATGGTGCTCCCCCCCCACACACTCACACACACACACACACACACACACACACACACACACACACACACACACACACACACACACACTAGTAAGATGGGGGAAGCCTATAGAATCCAGGCGGCAGTAGAAACAGCTCCTGGAGTTGCGGACAGAGTTAACGTCGTTTTAGGAGACACGTCCAAGCGGGGGGGTGAGGGGGTGTTGGTGGAGGGGGGGGGGGGGGGATATGGAGGGAGAGGGGCAGTTGGATTTTCACAGGGCCTGGGATTAGAACAGTTACAGGGTCGCTTTCATGGCAGGGAGCTGCAACTTTGAAAGGACCATACTGTGACCGATATTCAGAGCCTAGCCTCTGGACCTGATAACGGCCATGAAAGGGCCACTGTTGAGCTGCAGAAAGAGGAGGGAGAGGAGTCTGAGACCTCCCCCCCCTCCCCCAAACCTCCACCCAAACCCCCACCCCCACCGCCGTTTCAGACAGACACCTTGGTAGGAACTTCTGTCTGCTTGGTGTCCCCCAGTCAGATTCTAGTTCTTGCAAAATTGAAACATTACATTGAATATTTTAGAAAGATATCTGCTAGGCAGTATTGTTAGAATTGGAGTTGTTACATGATAAATTGTGTTCAGCAATATAACATTCAATATGTTACTAAGTGCATTCTGGGGCGGGGGGCTGTGAGTATGTGTGAGGTTGAGGTAGATGTATCTTGGACGAAAATCTAAGAGTTTCATCTCTGATAATTTTGTGCAGCAAACAAATGAAAATAAATTGGATTGCACCATGGAGTGAGGCAGAATAGCTGAACAATGTACATTTTACTGTTACAGAAAGATGTCTCAAAATGGGCATGATGTTCCAAAAAAACAGATTTTCAATCGTGGTTCTGGAAAAAAAAATAAGCAAAGCAGGACAAATTGTGGGTTGCCACATTAAACTAAAAATGTTGCCTAGCAACCACTTTTACTTTTTGTTCTGGGAAGATGGCTGGCTCACCTGGACCCTGATGTTTGTAGGTGTCTCTCTCCTGCCTGTGCGCCCTCTTCATCCGTATTTGTTGTGTTTTCAGTTCCTTATAGGGGTCAGTGAATTGGTGAGCACTGTCACAATCAGATTTGAGCGCAACGTTGTCAGTTTGATTTGAAATATTAATATCTATTTGTATCTACCATTCTCTTGTATTTATTTATTTGTTGTTGCATTACATAAAAGCTGATGTTTAGTTTTAATTTTTCATTTTGGGTGCTTTGTGGTCTGTGGTGCTGTGCCCCTTTTATTGAAATGTGTCAAAAAGAACACATTTGTTAGCACAGTGGCAGTTGAGAGGAATCAATCAGTTCAGAGGACAGTTGTCCTGCCAAGCTTCCCTGTCCAGACTCACTAATGAGAAGAGTGTCGTAGCACTCCATTAGCAGCAGTGGCTAATAATGTCCATAATGCTGTGATCTCTTCCCCCAGGGCGTGGCAAACAGCCCTCATTATGGTGATCACTTGAGTGACAGTCGATTATTGTCCCAAGAAGGATTGTCTCCGACACCTTTCATGAGTCCCAACATAATGGGTGAGTATCTAAGGTGATTTATACCCCCCCCCCACTCAGAGTGCACACATACACACACCCTGGGAGAAAGACAGAGACAGAGTATGTTTGCCCCCTCAGAAAACCATGGACAGGGCTTGTCACACAGTGTCTTCCCTTAAAGACAGTATGTCCTATATATGAAACGCCTCTCTCACTGTCTACCCCCCCCCCCCCCCCGCCCCTTCCCCTTCCTGTGGTGACTGTTCTCAGAAGTGACCCCCCCCCGCCCCCCCAGTGGAAATCACGCCATCAGTACAGTTTTCCATCACAAAAGGCTGTTTTCTAGCTATCATCAGAAAAGCCAGCGGGTACTTCAACAGGGGGGTGGAGGGGGTGGGTGGGGTTTTGGCGGGCAGGGCCGAAACAAGCAGATGTGTCAGAGATCATTTCTCACACAAACCCAGTCAGGATCTCTGAGGTCTTTCTGTTCGTTTGGCGGAGGTGTGTGAAAGTGAGATGAACTGAGCAGAGTTCCTCTTTCTTGCTCCAAATATATTTCATGTCTTTTTCCATGTGAAACGGTGGAGGAGGGTGACTGGGCCGCACCTCTGCTCTCTCCGCTGCAGCTGCTGGCTGTCTGCGTGGCTGTCTGCGTGACTGCCTGCGTGGCTGTCTGCGTGGTTGTCTGCGTGGCTGTCTGCATGACTGCCTGCGTGGCTGTCTGCGTGGCCGTCTGCGTGACTGTCTGCGTGGCTGTCTGCGTGGCCGTCTGCGTGACTGCCTGCGTGGCTGTCTGCGTGGCCGTCTGCGTGACTGTCTGCGTGGCTGTCTGCGTGACTGCCTGCGTGGCTGTCTGCGTGACTGCCTGCGCGATTGCCTGTGTGGCTGTCTGCGTGACTGTCTGCGTGGTTGTCTGCGTGACTGCCTGTGTGGCTGTCTGCGTGACTGTCTGCGCGACTGCATGCGCGACTGCCTGCGTGGCTGTCTACATGCCTGATTGTGTGGCTTTCTGTGTGTCTGTGTGACTGTGATTGTGTGACCGTCTGCGTGACTGCGTGGCCGTCTGCATAACTGCGTGACCGTCTGCGTGGACATCTGTGAGGATGCTCTTGCCGGCTGCCTACTCGCTCCACAATGTGCTGATGTGAAAATGCAGAGTTGTAAAAACTATTATTGTTATTATTATTTTTAATAGCCGAGGCAGTTCTTCAGGAGACGCCTGGTTCATGAGTTTCCGTCTTTTTGTTGTTGTTGATGATCTGTTCATTTTAATTTAAGCTTCTGCTGACATTTCATTGCACTCTCTGCTCTAATATCGGTCTTAGCGTTACTGGTATTCATGGCTTTCCTTCTGTTTTGTACGTTAAATCAGAGGCTGCTATTAATGTTCTTCTCTTCTACTGCCCCTTTTCTTTCATTAAGCGTTTTCTTTTTCATTATTAAGCGTAGTGTCACAGTTCATTTCTAGAGAAAAGAGGATATGACTGAAGCATTTTCCCTGCTGTCTATTATATGCATTGGTTCTTACCAGGTACTTTTTCTTTAGCCAAAACTGCATGAATTGGTGTCTATGAACTGTGGAGCATTTATCTTGAGTGTGATTGATGGATGATGGTGGCTGAGAGACGATTACTGGAGATCTTTCTGGCCTGCTCTATTGGGATGTGTTAGCACATGACAGCTTTATGGGCTGCTGAACCAAAGCGCTTTGTAGTATTGCTCTGGAGACCGGTTACCATGCGAGGGGGTACGTTTACAGATGGGTGCCAGCGATGAGGAGACGACTGAAACAAAATGTTATCTTTCTGCCAGTTGATCCCTGGCTGTGTGAAACGTGTGTGGTGTGTGTGTGTGTGTGTGTGTATGTCTGGCGTGGTGGGGGTGCGTGTGTGTGTGCGCATGCATGTGTGCGTGTGCGTTTGTGTGTGTGCATGGGGGTGCATTTGTGTGTGCACGCACACATATGTATGTATGCGTGTGTGTGTGTGTGTGTGTTTTGTATGTGCACACACTTAAGGGGGAGGGGAATGTTTGCT
>NC_135211.1:12560159-12563412 GCF_052324685.1 Brachyhypopomus gauderio | reverse complement strand
TCTCCCTCTCTCTATATATATATATCTCCCTCTCTCTCTCTCTATCTCTCTCTCTCCCTATCTGCCTCTCTCTCCCTCTCTCTCTCTCTATCTCTCCCTCTCTGCCTTTCTCTCTATCTCTCCCTCTATCCCTCTCTCCTTCTCCCTCTCCCTCTTTCTCTCTATCCCTCTCTCTCCCCCTCTAGGTCACTCTCTCCCTGTCTCTCTCTCTCTCTTTCTCTCACTCTATCTGACTCCTTCACTCTTATTCACTGGTTCTGTCTATCTTTTTTCCATCTTTCCTTCTTAACTTTTTATTTTCTTTTTCCCCATTCACTCTCTTTCTCTCTCCCCCTCTCCCCATCCATTCAAGATGTCTCTCTGTCAGTTCTACATGGCCGCCACACTCTGGAGTAAACTAATGTGAGCAGAGTTCAATAGAGGTGTTTGGGTGCAGAGTATTACGGCCTCTTATTGTAGACGTTTGAATGTTCTGTACTGGTAGTGCTCGTTTCTCTCTCTTAGGCGTTGTGTGTGTTGTGATGCATATGTTCTTCATGTATTGTGTATAGTTGGTTACTGCATAATGGTAAATGACCTACGAGCAAGGTATTCTGGGAAATGGTCCTGGCATCCAGGTTGTTACACAAAGCACTGTGCACAGGAAGGTTTTTTTTTTCCCTACAGCTATTACAGAGGGTGGTGCAGATTGTTAAAGACCCATATGTATGCTGTGGGCCTTTTTATAGCTTCTCAGCCAGTAAAATCAGCAGAATTGATGAGGCAATTTTGGCGCAAGAGGCGCTAACGGAGACCATAAACCAAAAGACAGAGAACAGCAGGTTGTGTTTAAAGAGAAGCTAGACTGGTTTTACTGATGGTTGCTCTCTCTCTCTCTCTCTCTCTCTCTCTCTTTCTCAGATTTATTCTCCTGACCACACCAGCAGTAGTTTCCCCTCTAACCCCTCCACCCCTGTGGGGTCCCCCTCTCCTCTCACGCGGGGGGCGGCCTCAGCAGGTACAGTGGTGACAGCCAGCGGCCCCTCAGGAAGGGCAGGTAGAGCAGCAGTCTGCCTCTCCCTCTCTCTCTCTGACACACACACACACACACACACACACACACACACACACACACTCACTCACTCATTCACACACTTTATCATCTTCAATTAGTACTCCCTGACACACTCTTCCCTGACCACACTCCGTACAGCAACACACCTAACATACACATAATCCATTTGTCTCACAGACACATGTAGGCACACAGTCCTTGCCTTGTATGTACACACACACACACACACACACACACACACACACACACACACTCACACACACACACACACACACACACTCACACACACAAACATACTCACTAGTATTCATTTGCACATTTCCACATATTCATGACTTAACATACAGCACTTTAATTGAAATTAACAAATCTATGTGTTTTGTTTTTCTATGTGGGCTAACCTGAGAAATCAGCTGTATTGTTTAGGATTCAAGCTCATCTTATTTCATTCATGTGTTGATCTATTTGATGTTAGAATGATTTTCTTTGTCTTTTTTTACTGGTCTTGCCATGAGATATTGTAGACTAACCGCAAACGGCTGGTCTCACGGGTGTCTGTGTTCTGATATTTTCCAAATTACTTGATTCATTTCCATGAATCACATTATAGGAGCAGAGACTTAAAGTGGATGACGAGAGCTGTGTGTGTGTGTGTGTGTGTGTGTGTGTGTGTGTGTGTGTGTGTGTGTGTGTGTGTGTGTGTGTGTGTGTGTGTGTGTGTATGTGCTGTGTGTGTGTGCGTGTTTATGTGTGCGCGTTTGTGTGTGTGTGTGTGTGTGCGGGCAGCTTGGTTAGCAGACAGTGAGGGACAGATGCAGGTGACTCACTTTCCAAGTGACGTGTTTCAGGGTTTGAGCTCCTTCAGCCACCGAGACCGCTCGGTCCAGAATGAGCCGGAGAGACTGTGAGGGCATGACGGGGTGTGAGTGTGTGTGAGTGTGAGTGAGGGAGAGTGTGTGTGAGGAAAGGCGAGTTTGAAAGTGTGTGAGCGAGTGAGAGTATAAGCGATGTTGTGGGGAAGTGAGATTGAAGGTGAGGGTTTTCCTCAAGGAGAGAGAGTGAGAGAGAGAGTGAGAGAGAGTGAGAAAGAGTTTACATGTGTTCATTCTGTTTAGCAATAAAAAAGAAAGAAGCTAACCGTCTGCTGTGAAGATTTTATTAATGGCATTATCTTTTATGACTTTATCAGTGCTTTTATCAAACACTGTCAATGGCAGAAGATGTTATCAGTGTCTGGCACCAAGACGGGAACAGATAGAGCGTGTGTGGTGGATGACACATAAAACAAGTCCAATACGGACACAGAGAGACGGAGGGTGTGACACCCTGGACTAGCAGTAGCCCATATTGTTGTTTTTAGGGTGTGCGTGGGTCTGTGTGTGTGTGAGTGCGCGCGCGCATGCTGTAGTCGTGGCGACAGCTGTCTCCGTGTTTGTCCCTCTCCTTAGCCTCAGCTGCTGTCCGGCTCCTCACACAGCCTGTTCCGTCCTGTAGCCTCCCCCCCCCCGGTTTTATTAGTCTTAGTGACTGAGGGCAGGACAGAGAAACATGGAGGGGTGGGGCTTAGGATGGGAGGGCAGAGGCATGACTCAGCTGATGGTGTCCATGGAGACGGAACGCCACTGACCCCTGCGCCGGCCTAAGCCGATGGCCCCCTCCCCCCCACCTCAAGCGGGAGGATGTCACTTCCTGTTGCGACGAGCAGATTTGTCCTGTGCCCCTACCTCCACGCGTCATAGTTCCAGAGAGGGCCGACGTAATTTCTCCTAAATCATCACGTGTTCTTCTAACGCGTTCATCCTTCCCTCAGATGGCCTGAAAGCACAAACCTCGTTGCACATTCAACCACTCAACAAGTTCCCTTTGTTGCCCAAAGACTTTTCTTTTGAAGTTTTGTTTTCTTTATCAGTGGGGGCGCTATTCTTAGACGAATCTGTATAATGTGCCATGATGTTATGATTAACCACAAACACACCCATGTGTTGCTCTTGGTGGGATGGTTGTAGCCTTGGTCCCCTGCTGCTGCTGTAACCAACTGCACACACACACACACACACACACACACACACACACACACACACACACACACACACACAACATATGCACCTGCACACAACTACACGCATTTATGCACACACAAGTACACGTATGTACACCCACACACACACACACACATATGCAACCGCACACACCGTGCGA
>NC_135211.1:12467659-12555159 GCF_052324685.1 Brachyhypopomus gauderio | reverse complement strand
CCCCCCCCCCCCCCCCCCTCGCCCTCTCTTTCAGTCCTATTTCTTAACAACTCAGGAAATGTGATGCCTCAGACGACTATGTGTGTGTGTGTGTGTGTGTGTGTGTGTGTGTGTGTGTGTGTGTGTGTGTGTGTGTGTGTGTGTGTGTGTGTGTGTGTGTGTGTGTGTGTGACTGAAGTCCCCAGCTGTATGGTAATCAAACTCAGCTAGGAAAATGGCTGCCTTCTTCAGGCGGCAGCCCCCCTCCCAGGCTCCTCCTCCTGCCCAGACAAAGAGTTGTTTGGACACCTGTTGAGAGCGGTGCTGAGATTAGTGTGTGCCGTTAGGGCAGAGGGGAGGGTCTGGCAGGGGTAACAGAAGCCAGCAGTTACTTAGGATCACATTCCTAAAGGAAAAGGGGAGAACAACACCGTCTACACCCCCCCCCCCCAATTCTCCTGCACCCCCGTCAACTCTTGCTCCAGTTCCTGTTTCTGCTCGGAAGAAAACTGAGAATTCTGGGGTGTGTGTGTGGGGTGTGTGTGTGGGGGGGGGGTGCCCCCTGTGGTAGAGGAAATGATTTCTGAGGGAGATGAGACCCTCTCTGGAAAAGACCCAGACTCCCACCCATGAAAGCCCTAAAGACGCTTGCAGTTCTGTTTGACAAATATGGGTGTCAGCATTTTGCATCATGGTGTTTCAGGGTCCAGATGTCTAAATGTACACACAGTTCATAACTGTTCAGCTCCTCTAAGACTGATGCTTGAACTTCTGCATCTTAATCTAATGTCCACTGACTTGCCATTTCTATTGAAATTTCAATTGAAATTTCTATCGGTGACTAACTGAAATTTGAGATCATCTTACAATTTACCTTCTGATCATAACTTAGATTCAGGATAATGACAAATAATAAGAATGAAATCTTCTGTTTGTTTTAGTGAGTGGGTTGGTAGTCGTCTTTGCCCAAGTGCAGGCCCCAAACGCCCCACAGGTCTTTTTCAGGCTGTACGGTTTAGACTGCAGAGGTCGTTCTTTGTACTGGGAGAAGCAGAACAGAGAGCCTCTCTGGGCTTTGAAGTGGAGGCTCGGCTCCTGTGAATCTCCTCTTTGGTGTGATGTAAATGATCTTGACCTTCTTGCTGCTGATCAGATCTCTTGGCGATCAGAGAGGCCCTTGATGTTGGACTGCTGTTTACCGTCTCATCTCCTCACTCGGATGTGTTCTGACAGGGTCCCGCCCATCGCGAAGAGTCCGTCAGCCTGAGCACCAATCACGCAGGACTCCAGGGCTCCGGTGGGCCGGCCTCCAGCACCGAGCTCAACCACCAGGCCGAAACCTTCAGAGGTACCTGGCTCTTGGCATTTGCCCCTCTGGTGTAGACCACAAGAATAAACCACAAGAATCCATTTAGTGCTTGACACATGTGTTTTTGGGTTGGAGATGCAGAGAACATGTAGCAGGCGGTATGTGTGGATTTTCATGCCTGACTGTTTACCATGTCTGTGTCCCAACATCACTGTCATACTATATGTTATACCAGTGGTTCCCAAAGTGGGGGGCGCGCCCCCTAGGTGGGGCGCGGAGCTATTGCAGGGGGGGCGCGGAGCTTGAAAGTAAAACGTGCACATGTGTCAATATTAGGGATGCACCGATTCCGATATTAATATCTGAAAAAATTCTAGATCGGGTATCGGGGACAATGTGACCGATCCATAAAAACAGATCTATTCAGTCTAATTCTATGCTTGTATTGCTTGCTTTTCGGAGTTAGTTCAACCTAATACTCGCGCTGGTGGTATTCCACTTATTCCGTTGATTTGCTGGTTGACCAAAATAAACCTGGGCTCCAGCAATACTTCACTGTTCATACATGAACTGGTGAGTTGTCCAAAGCTCATTTAATGCGTTACTTACAGAAATAAAATAAAGAGCAGTGGTCTGACTCGGTCTACGACAGAAAGCTAAAAAAACAATATTCCATACGCGCGCTCAACTCGCTCCCTTAAAGAGACAGTACACATATTTCTGGCCGTTACATGCTTTGTGCTCTGCGTGATGTCTGCGCTTGCAAACTAGCCGCATATGTATTGCTGTTTCTCTTATTTCATCTCCTTATTTGTTTTAAATTATATTTAGAATTCTTGAACCATTTAAAAGGTTTCTTGCAGTTTATTTTTTCACGTTTGACCAAAGTTGTGAACCTATTGTTTTTGTAAGTTTCAGGTTCTTTGGTATTATTTATTTTACATTCAATGTTATATTCATAATTGCACTGACTGAACAAATGCAAGTTGTGTTGTTTTTACATGTTTTATGTGTGTTTAAGTGTGCTATACTGGTGCAGAGTTTTCAATAAACTTGTAATTCAGTATGTCTGTGTTTAAAAAAAAAATGCTTTAAGTCGATTCAGCACAGTTTTACTCTATCAGATCGGTATCGGCAGAGGCGGTCTTTGCATAGAGGCATGGCTAGGCAACTGCCTTGGGCCCCTCCCACTGCAGCCCACTGTAGGGGCCCCCTGATTAGCTGACTTATTTTTCGCATATTAATGTTGATGGGCCCCCTACCTAATTTCGCCTTGAGCCCCCAAATTGCTAAGTCCGCCACTGGGTATCGGATCAGTATCGGCCGATACGAAGCCTCAGATATCTGAATCGGTATCAGAAGTGAAAAACGTGAATCGGTGCATCCCTAGTCAATATGGGGGGGGGGTGTAGGGGGGGCACAAAAATATTCTCATCTACTAAAGGGGGGCACGGCAGAAAAAGTTTGGGAACCACTGTGTTATACTATAACATTACCCAGGCCGTTAAGATTGTGTGTGTGTGTGTGTGTGTGTGTGTGTGTGTTCATACACAGGTCTTGCCAGTGGTCTGGCAGCTCAGGTGGCCCCTTCCCTGGACCTTAAGATTGAGAACCAGGACAAAGATGACATGCACGAAAACCACTCCTCTGATGACGTCAGGTCAGACGACGAAAGTGATAAAAGGGACATCAAGACACCCAGAGGAGGGACTCGAACAAGGTAAGTTTTAAACAGAGTAAAACAGTGGTGACGTGGTATGGTTAAAGACCATTATTATTATTATTATTATTATTATTATTATTATTATTATTATGAGCAAAATCATTTACTTTTGTTGATAATGCAAATGCCGAAACGAATCAAAAAAGCCAACAAAACACTACTAAAGAATGAGTTGTATTCATTTAGGTTCTTGTGACACATTTCAGTATTCTGCCATGTTAGTATTACAGCAATTAATGTCATAAATAATACTGCCATAATAGTCATTATTGCGTAATGGGGGAATATGATCAACAGTTTCATAATTATGTTACAGCCATACCACGTATTCTGATTTATTTCCTGCCACAGCTCAACGTTTTGCCTAGATCAGTCACTCTCACGTGGTTTTGCTAGCGATTCAGTCGTAGGCAGACACTCACGTGTCTTAGCTAGCGTTTCAGTCGTAGGCTGACACTCATGTGTCTTAGCTAGCATTTCAGTCATAGGCTGACACTCGCGTGTCTTAGCTAGCGATTCAGTCGTAGGCAGACACTCACGTGTCTTAGCTAACGTTTCAGTCGTAGGCTGACACTCGCGTATCTTAGCTAGCGTTTCAGTCGTAGGCAGACACTCACGTGTCTTAGCAAGCGTTTCAGTCGTAGGCTGACAATCACGTGTCTTAGCTAGCGTTTCAGTAGTAGGCTGACACGTGTCTTAGCTAGCGTTTCAGTCGTAGGCTGACACTCGCGTGTCTTAGCTAGCGTTTCAGTCGTAGGCTGACACTCGCGTGTCTTAGCTAGCGTTTCAGTCATAGGCTGACACTTGCGTATCTTAGCTAGCGTTTCAGTCGTAGGCTGACACTCACGTATCTTAGCTAGCGTTTCAGTCGTAGGCTGACACTCACGTGTCTTAGCTAGCGTTTCAGTCGTAGGCTGACACTCGCGTGTCTTAGCTAGCGTTTCAGTCGTAGGCTGACTCTGGGCCTGCTCTGCTCCCCCGTCCCCACAGCAGCATCAACGAGGACGAGGACCTGAACCCCGAGCAGAAGGCGGAGCGTGAACGCGAGC
Organism: Brachyhypopomus gauderio; assembly: GCF_052324685.1. Lineage (NCBI taxonomy): Eukaryota > Metazoa > Chordata > Actinopteri > Gymnotiformes > Hypopomidae > Brachyhypopomus > Brachyhypopomus gauderio. The sequence continues at coordinate 12,551,099 of NC_135211.1, read as the reverse complement.
GCAGGATGGCCAACAACGCGCGCGAGCGCCTGCGCGTACGCGACATCAACGAGGCCTTCAAGGAGCTGGGCCGCATGTGCCAGCTGCACCTGAAGAGCGAGAAGCCGCAGACCAAGCTGCTCATCCTGCACCAGGCCGTCGCCGTCATCCTCAGCCTGGAGCAGCAAGTCAGGGGTCAGTGGCGTGAGCGCATCCCACGCTTTCATTACATTATACATTTCGTATCCTGACGATCCATCTCGGATGTTTTTAATGGTCTCCGACGGTCCCCACCCAGAGCGTAACCTGAACCCCAAAGCGGCCTGCCTTAAGAGGAGGGAGGAGGAGAAGGTGTCGGGCGTGTCGGGGGAGCCCCAGCAGACCCACCCAAATGTTCACCCCAGCCTCACAGACACATCCAACCCCATGGGGCATCTCTAAGCACTTGGCCGGTAAGCATGCACTCAGCTATGGGGAGGCATTACAGAAGAGGTCTGCATGCGTAAGTTTCTGTTTCTTTTCAGCTGAAATAGCATCTTGTGTAGTGACTACTCACAAGCATGGCTCTCTGTGTGCAAACTGCTTCAGGGATCAGACTGTATTATGTTAGTACACATACAGACAGCACCAATGAGGAACGTCCACGTTTGGTTATTCAGTAATGATTTATAACTATATGTACAATGTCACACGTTACAAAAAATGTGTACTTAATTTTTAAAGGTTTGTGATAACTCGTGTTGTTCTCCTTTGTACTTTCAGATGAACGAGAAGCCAGGGAGCCTGTAAGATAGTGTTGGTGACCCTGCAGACAGGGCAGGCAGAACTCACAGCTTGTGACACAAATTCGAAAAGACAGAGAGCACTCAAAGTGAAAACCTACAGTCATGCAATCCTGAGCTTGAAGTAAAAACTGGGAAACGACAGGCTTCTTCCGACGGTATCCAACATTGTTCAGCGTATTTCTGCCCAAGAGAAAAAAACACGCACACACACACATACACACACACACCAACACACACACACATAGCCCTTGAGCACATATCACTGTCTGCAAGCAGTGTGTCACATCTGTACAATCAGAGACTGTCATGGTCCCCTCCACCCCCCCACGTGGAAGTTGCATTGTGCCTAAACTGAATTGACGAATGCATTGTAACAGCAGTTGTTTTCCTTTTTTGTTTGTTTGTTTGTTTGTTTTTCTATTTTTTTCCTTATTATTTATTATGTTACATAGCTATAAAGTCTGGGTTTAAAGGGAAAGTTATGACGTTGCTTTTGAGAAGCCAGTGGCACTTCAGTGAATCCTCCAGTTTGCCAGGATCTGGGCGAGCCTGCCCCAGCCGCTCAGTGGGTGGACATGCCTACGTCAGGCCCCCCACACCACGCCCTGCTGCACAGCACCACCTGCTCCACCCGCTCCGCACCATCTACCCGACCCCAACCAGGGGTTCTGCTCTCAGATCTCTCTCTCTCTCTCTGTGGCATTTTATATGATCAAAGTCTCAAGGACCCCTCTCCCCATCTTTTTGTTTTGTTTTTGATTGTTTGGGTTGTTTTTTTTTTGTTTGTTTTTTTTTTTTTTGAAAAATTAGAAGTTATGAAATAATATATTAATTATATTTATGTTAGATTCATTCCACAAGTAAGAGCATGAGAAACCAAAACTACCTAATGATGTTCAGTGTAGCAGAGGGTCCGGGCCACACATGGGCTGAGCAGTAGCATAGCGTCCAAGGCTGGACAGGAGCGTGTGCGTAGCATTGAGAGGAAGCGCGCGTGTGTGTGTGTGTGTGTGTGTTTGCTCCGCCATTTTCACTTCATAGGTGGGCTGGGATGGCAAACTCGAGCTTTACTGAAAGGTCAAAGGTCACCTGCAGGCTACAGAGAGCAGACCAGTTACTATACCCTTGCATTCCCTGCACACTTCATAGTGTCTTAACTGAAGGAAACGAGGACGCGTCCTTTCAGTTCCTTTTGCCATATAGTGTTAAACGAAAAGAAAATGGCAGTTTTCCCATTTTACTGCAGGTTATTAATTGTGCGATGTTGCATTGTTTGATCTCTGCTTGGTTGAGCAGCCGTGCTGGTGCTGGGGCACCTGTGCGGGGGAACGTATCCCACGTGTGACCTCCAGCAGAGACATCAGGCATGGCTTCATCAGCGAATAGACCCAAAACGATGACCACATTATCACCTGGCCTGAACGGAAGCTTCTTTTGTGTGTTATTTTTTTCATTTTTTCTAAAACCATTAACATAAAAACCCATAAAAACACAAAAAAAATAATTACTCTAGTAATCATGTTTATTTGTAACTGTATACAAAGCATCTCTCTAGGGTTCATAGTAAAGCGTATATTGTCATGTGTGAAGATAGAAGAAGATTCTGAGATACTAGAATGGCATCCCCCCCCCCCCCCCCCACCCCGTCCTTCCCCCAAGCATTGAAGTACTTGATATAGTGATCAACACAGTGGGAGTGCAGTGTCTGTGGTGTGAGGAAGTCCTACAGATTCAAACGCTGTGACTCGAGACCAGCGCCTAGGAAAAAAAAAACGAACAAAACCCATTTCGAAAAAAGCGTTTTTTCAAGTTTTCACCTTTCATTTTGTGTCTACGCTTTTTACATTTTAAAAAATATTTTGGTCTTAATTCTTTTCTTAGTTTATATATATTTTTTCTTCCCTGTCTGTTGTCTTCCATGCATGTTCAAACAAAAAAAAAACACCACAAAAAGTCAAAAGAACAAAAAAATTAAATAAAATAAAACTACATCAGACGTCCTGGGATATCAGAACTGGTGCCGGTCCTGCTGTCCTCCTCCCAGCCCGTTCTCTGTGGACAGTACTTCCCCTTTCTTACACCCTTGTGATATCCACTAGTCCTTCTGGCCTTTTTCTACACATTTCAGTATTGAAGCGCTTGCGTTGTTGCTGGCTGTAGTCGATCGAGGCTTTATGTCATCTCCTTATCGCTCGTTCTGTTCTCCCCCAAACGCTTCCTGCTTCATCCCCCACTCTTCCATTTATTTGCTCCTCTGTTGGATATGTTAGACTTTAACGTATGCCCTGTTTTCCCTCATGAGAAAAAATATATGAAAAAAAGATTTTAAAAAAAGAAAAAAAAAACATTTGGCTTATTTTTCACTGTAGTTAGCCTTTTATACAATAATATTGTAAGAACATTTCTTGAATTCTAAATATTACTCTTTCTAGATTTTTGAAATCGAAAGTTTTGAGTAAAAAGTTTCTTACTTTATTTTACTATATTAGATAGTAAAAAAAAATGTACGGTTATTTACCATAACCTGTCCATTGTTATCAAAAATTATGAATAGCATCTTAAGAACATAAGTAGGATTGTAGCTCGTGGTCTAGTGCGTACGGGGTACTGTACGAGCTCGAAGTTCTCTAGGATGTACTCCGCATCTCTGTTTCTAGTCTGAATTGTTGGGTGAATTTAAAGATTTGTACCCCAGTCCGAAACCCAATGTATTGTTGACATCACAAATGAAAGAAACCAGCAGCGAGAAGTCGATTTTATTTTTTTTTTCTGTCTCTGTAACAGGAAACACAATATGTATATAACATTTATGTAGCAATAAACGTGCCATCTTTTTTTAACAAGATTGTATGTGCGTTTATTTCCACCTCTTTACAGTATGGTTTCCTGTCCTTCATATTTTTCATCATGCAGTAGTTTTTAGTTGTTTTTTTGTTGTTTTTGTGTTTTGCTTTGTTTTTTTTTTGTTTGTTTTTGTTTATTATTTATTTGTTGTGAAACCCAATGTAAGTTTATGGAGCTCATGTACAAAACAGTGTATTCACATGAATGGGCTTTTCACAAATACAATCCTGCCACAATATCTCCTCTTTAGAAGACTCTTCTACAGTGGATTTAGGCCAAATGAAGAACTCTGTACAAGAGTGTGTTTTATACTATGTAACTCATTTTTTGAAGGCATATCAGTGGACCATTGTAGTCTGTATCAAAAGAAGTACTATGGAACATATGTTTCTATTTTTAATAAAGTGTGATAGCAGCAAACTTGCGTCTAGTTCCATGTTTTTAAGTGTTTAAGATTTCATACCGTTCATATTTGCGGGTAGTGTACAGACGCAGTTAATTTTGTTTTGGCGTTTGCTAAGATGTCTGGGTGATTATCCTAACTATCACACAGGTTGATGGAACTTACTGTAGTTTGTTTTAGAATATGAAAGTATAAATATCGTTCTTTAAATGTCTTTTCTCATTTTCTGTGGTTGTCAGTTTTCGCTATGTTCCCACGTTTTGGTGTCGGTACTGGCTAAAATAAAAGACAATATTTCTTGTGGCTGGGAACCACAACTTATAGACCATCCAGCAAGAGGTTTCCTCTCGTTTTTCAACTCATCTGTGCATAGTTGTGCAGTGACATCAGTCCTGGCTGTCCAATTAAGAGACTAAACTAAAACCCAGAGCTCGTTCACGGACCCAACACACATCTGCCTCGAATTATCTTCCTGTACATGTGCGAGCATGATGAGTTTCTCATCGGATCCATCCCACGCTGACGGCCCCGATCAGGACGCAGCTCTGAGACAGGAGCCGCACTCAACACAACTCGTGGCCAGTTAACTTAATGCACTGGAAACCGGTGCTCCCAGCACGACACCTCATCTGGGTCCGGGACTGCTGCCCGGTGTGGGGGCTGATGTGGCAGTAATACCGCATCTCGCCATGTGTGTCAGATTGAAAGCCGCAAGTCCGTCTGTTTATTTTTGCGGTTATTTCAGCCGACCACGTGTTCTTGTGCGATCAGTCTAGGTTTGAATATTTCAGCACATAAACATTTTGTTTTATAACACTATAAAAAGCTGATTTTCTAGATGATAGGTCAATGTGTTAATACAAAAGTACTAAAAAAGAAAAGTTATTTTGTTTAATAGGGTTTCTTAGGTTTAACCACCCATTTTGTCGTGGTTTGGTAACTACTAGGCATTCTATTGTACTCGCCAGCCCTTAAATCATGAAAAAATGGTAGATCATACTTGAGTTGCATATTATAAACAAAACTCTTGCTAAGTCGGAGCAAAATTTAAAGACGTAAGGAATTATTTCTAACATGTGCTGGGCCGACTGGTGGCGTGTGGGTCACACTACTCCTTCCTGAGGACGGAGAGACAGCGCTCTCTGCTGAGCAAGCCCAGCACAAGTTCACCAGCTAACAGTGCTTCTGTTGTGTAACGCTGTAACCCGACCCAGACCCAGACTCAGACCCAGAGATCAGAGACCAAGAAATTAAAGCACAGCAACAACGGGGAAGGGCAGATAAAGTCCTACAAAATGTGTCCGAAATTCGGCTTGTAGGCAAAAAAAGATTGTGTTATAATAGTGTTATTTATCCATGGCCAAGATATAACCGAAGTGGTAGGACAGAGAAGAATCGTGGATCATACTTAAGGCAGTAGTGAAGACAGACGTTGCAGAAGTGACAACTTGCTACATTTTTTAATGACAAGGCATCAAATAATATTCTTTTAAATTACTGTCATACTGTCGGCTCGCATGTTTTTCATTCAAAATCTATAACCTGAGTATTTTTAAGATTTAAATGCTAAACACCTTCCCTATGTTGAATGTTTTGATGATCACTTCTAATTATGCTGCTTATGCAAAAACATACTTCAACCCCGTGACATTTTACACAATAGGTTCACAGGTGTCGACATAAATTGTAACCGCATTTTGTGTACCCATTATAGTACATTAAAGTGTCGGTAGGTGGCGCCATTAGTCTTAAATAAAAAGGGCGTCGACTGATTTAGGTCAAATTCTGGCCGATCTCCAAGGCCCCACCAATGGATTTATAGGCACAAGGGAGACGATACGACAGAAAAAGTAATAATGTACAGCATAAAATGTTATTTATCACCTATTTATTGTATTTTTGTTGCACAGCCACGTTTATGGTGATACATTTATAGACCGATTTTTAAAAATGTGCTCTTCCCGAACATAGAAACTGTAGGTTAGAATATATATGATTGAGACTAGACTTTTGAGCAAGAATAACCACTTTAACCTGAGTTACGGACAATTTTTCACAACGAGACTGTTTCGTAGTTGACTGACTGGAGTTGGAGCGGGTTCGCGTACTTCATGTTAAATGAAGTAATGTAATTCAGTACAATAATAAAATGAAACAGGAACAGTTCCCCAGCCGATAACGGGTCTGTCAGGAACAGGAACGTCAAACAAAAAGACTCAAGGGGGCGGGGCATGGTACGCGTTTAGGGGCGGGGCTTAGCCTGCTGCGCAGCTCTGAGTTAAAGTAAAACTGCACTGAAAACAAAAAAACCTGCAAAAAGTGACTTTGAAAAACCCATTGGAGCATGGACGTTTGTTTTCTTATCAAGGTTATTACTCCAACCTGATCGAACAGCAAGCGCGTACTCCGCGTGTTTTAATCGCTAGCCAAACGGTAAGAGTTTTTCACACTTGTGAGTGTTTTAATGACTTTTAGTCGTTTCTGAGGAACAGGAGTGGAGCGTGGGAACTGCAGTCGCTTTACGTGCCACCCTTGCAGAGACCTAGTCGTTTAACTAGTTTAAAGTTTAAATAAAGAGTGATCAATAGTGAAATGGTAAACCTTATGAATAACGACATGAAAACATCCATGATGTGTTCTTGAAGGACACTTTTATTTGGGGGAAAAAGCTGGTTAATCAAATGGATATCATGTAGGTGAGTTGACAGTGTAGCACCTGTAACTAGTTGGCTATAGTTAATCATTCAAACGTTTTTATTTACAGTTTTGGAGTTAGTCATGTTTATGTGTACTTCAAAATGCTGTCCTCTAAAAATATCTAAATGATCTGTTGTTAAGATGTGTAAATGATGTCCTGAACGTGTTGAATACAGCTGTCTGCGTCGTGATAACGTGTAAAAACTCGCTATAATGTGCCTGCGTGTTTTGTGCGTTTGTAAAGTTTGTGTGTTTTGTGCAGTACAAGTTGACATGATCTTGTACAACATTGTTGTAGTAAAAAAAAAACATCTGGAACATTGTGTACATCGCTAGAAAGCTGGGAACTATCTATATATCTGTAGTTACTCATCTGAAATATATATATATATATATATATATATATATATATATATATATATATATATATATATATATATAATGTATGTATATAATATATTCCAGATGAGTACAGAGATATAGAGATTTTCAAAACTGTAGCCAAGTACATGTTTCCAGTTCTCTAGTGATGTACAAAATGTTCCAGATTTATACATACATATGTGTATATGTATGTATGTGTGTGTATATATATATATATATATATATATATATATATATATATATATATATATATATATATATATATATATATATAATGTATATAATATATATAATGTCTTGTTTAAAAAGCCTTGTTTCTTGCTGCTCTAAACCTTTTCATGTGAATGCAGATTAGAGACCTAATCCAGCCTGAAGTTAATGCCTGTTTTGGTGCTGGACATGCACCTCTTGTGGTCTGTGTTAATCCCTTACGGAGGCTCAGACCTTCCATTTCTCTTCTCTCCCTCCACTGGATTGGGCAGTTGTAATAGGACTCTGTCTTACTGGACAAGCAAGACTCTTAGTTTGTATTAAATGTGTTAGGCTAGTCCTGATGTGCATTTGGTGTTTATGCAGAAGGAGCAAGATGTGTAGCCATAAGAGAATAAATAAAAACTGAAATAAAGGGCACGATCTGAGGTCGTCTTGCGGTGCTATTTGTCGGCCTTGAGCAGAACAGGTGCTCAGTGTCGGACAGAGTGAGGACCAATCTAACGGCGTCGCCGGTGTTTCACATGATGACTCTGGTGTTGGTATCAACAGCAGTTAAGCCAGGGTGAGGCTAGGCATAGCTAGGCGGTTTAGATCAGGAGGTTAGCCCTCTGGCACTGTCAGTGGCACACGGCCTCTGGAAAACCCATGAAGGAATGCTACCATGTAGCACACTGCTGGTGGGGGGGGGGGGGGGGGGGGGGGGAACCTGGGCTGTTTGGCACGAGTCCCTGGTCTGCACCCTTCCTCTCAGCCAGAGGCTACGACTGCTGCACTTCCATACGACACAATGAAGGGAAACGATCTACACCAGCAGCCCCCCTGAGTCTCTGTGTGCTGGCTACATACTGACACTGAGACTGAAAGAAAGTATTGTCTTTTTTTTTTTTCTTCCTTTTCTCTTTGTAGTGATGTTCTTTCCTTTCTTGAGCATGAGGGGGAGATGTCTCAGTTTAACTCCCCCATCGTTGCCCTTTTCTCCTCTTTTATGGGTGCAGCCGAACCTCCTCCGCTCCCCTCACCCCCTCACTCCCTCACGCATCTCCGTTCGCCAACCGTTCGCTCGGTGAGGCCGACCACGGTGCCATTGTCGCGGTAAGCACTTTGTTGGAGCCTGTGTCCCCACGCTCCAGAACCCTTTACTCCAGCCCAAACCCACTTCCGTCCGTCCTCCTGTGTTTGAGGAGAAGCTGTGTGAGAATAGAGTTTATTGGGCTGTGTTATCAGTATGGGGGGGACGGCAGGAAGCAGATAAAGGCCTTTTTGCAGCTCTGATGCCTGGGGAGGAGTGATAGGTACTGCTTTGTGTTTGCCAACCACAGTGTCACTGTTCATTGTCACACCCAGCCACATTAATTAAAGTGTCTCTATTAGACGGACGGAGATGTAACAGGATACATGAATGGTTGTCATGCAGGTGACTGCGCTTCACTCCTGATCGACAGGTCAGCGAAGACCTCGAGGCAGTGCAGTCTACAGCGCGGCTGTCTTTGACTCGCTGTGAAAACAGGCAACGTGTTTTTAATGTTATGACAGCTGGGTCCCTCTGGGTGAGAGAGATGTTCTCATGTTTCCTTAACTTTGAGTTGACGAATCCAAGCCCCCCCCACCCCCCCACCTAGTCTTCATGTCCTTATCTTCCTGACCCCAGGTCCAGCCACCACTGTTTGCTTTTTGTAGCTCAGGATTATTTTCACAGAGGTCCCAACTGTGGTCCACACCTCTGTGAGCACTGCAGTGTGTAGAATGCATTGCAGATCACTGCGATAAGACGTGTGTGTTGCATGTCAAACTGCCTGTGCTCAGATGCAATTTACATAATTGCATGTGTATCTGCGATGTCCCCTGTGGCCCACTGCACTTATCTGGGTCTTTGTGCTTCACTTAAACCGTAAAAACGTAGAATGAATCATCACTTGCAGTTTTGGAACATCTGCTCTTTTTACACATGTTTGTAATGTAGTATTTGGCATTAGCTAAATGGCTAATTACATAAAGCGCTTTGACTAATTCCATAAAGCACAATAAATAATTGTTGTCTTTTAATAACCTCTTTATTTATACCAACACATTTAGTTTAGCTCATGTCCGCTGTAATGACTTGCCAGTTTATGGGTTTTAGGGTAGATCACACACACGCATCATTCATTGTTGGAAATGAACTGCATGGCCTAATCAGAAGGCAGAAGGCTTTAAGGTCTCATTAGTGGCAGTTTGAATTTCTAAGCATGCACAAAAGTCACTTGGATCTAAAGGCATCCATTTTAGGACCCATAATGAGCTTATGCGTTTTTTTTTTTTTTTTTTTGCAGAAGTGAGCCTTTTCCAGAGAGAGAGACTTGCATCTTTCCGTTGACGTCTCCTATGGAGTCCTATAAAGTCAGTGGCCTGCCTGGCCCAGGGCTACAGCAGGGCTATCCAGCTCATTCCCGGGCGAAAGGCCCGAACAGCACCTATGGCCTCAGCATCAGGGTCCAAGGTATAGACGGACACCCCTACGTGATTCTGAATAACCAGGACAGGGCTTCCAATCCTTACGCAGCACCAAGCCACAATAACGGGTATGCTGACTCTGAAGGGTCCTTCATCGATAACTACCAGGATTATGACTTCAAAGGAGCCAGGGAAAACGTATCTGATAATCCGTTTGCAGAATACCGAGCCCTCAATCAGAAACGACATGAAGCCCCTCACAATGGCGTCTCTCAGCCAACAAAGGCAGAGCCAAACAAGAATCCCGCACTGCTAAATTTCCAGAAGCATCCCGAGATCCTCAAACCATACGACCCAGAGAACAACACCCTCGACAGCGTCCACGAGGCCCCACCTCGTGCTCCCTCAGAGAGCCGAGGTCTCCATCCTGGGTCCCTGCCCAAGCCTATTCCCAGAGCTTCGACCAGATCCCCCAGCCCTGACCATCCCAAAGTGCCTGAACCACCACCACGGACACTTTCTGAGACATACCCATCTAAAGTCCAGCCTAAGACTCAAACTCAACCTCTAGCAAAACCTCAAACCCAAGCCCCACCTGTAGTCAAGGTCCAACTTCAGTCCAGAGTGAAGTCCCCGCCCTTGTCTCACGTCACACCTCAAGCCCCGCCCCAGCCTGCCCAGCGACAGCCAGCCCCTCAGGCCTCTTCAGCCTCTAGCCACTCCCTCTGTCGCACGTCCAGCTCGACAAGCAGCGCAAACTCCAGCCTGGAACGTAGCCGGCGGGAGCCTGACATCCTTCTCTTGCACAGGAGCAATTCCAGTGGCCCCGCCCTGTCCCGCTCACGCCACTCCTCCACGTCCTCGGCCACGCCCACCAGGGAGGAGCAGCTGGAGGCCCTGTACGCCGACAGCATCAACCGCCACCAAAACCGTCGTTACATCCCCTTCCAGCCGGGTACCGGAAGGGACATCGACACCGGCCCCATACCGGGCGTGGACGAACTCATCAGTAAGTTCGATGGCAAGGAAAACCAGCCCAGGAGGGGGCGGGCGGGCCGGCGGAACCGCATCAACCCGGAGGACCGCAAGCGCTCGCGCAGCGTGGACAGTGCCTTGCCCTTTGGCCTGGAGGGCGACACCAACTACCTGGACGAGGTGAGCCGCAACCGGGGCCGGTCCGGGGAGCGGCTGCTCCGGCCCTCGCAGCTCCAGCTGAAGTCGCCCGTCTCCCCGCCGAATGCCGTCGGGCGCCGGTCCAGGTTCGGAGACGCCAGCAGCGCGCCCGGGTCGCCGCAGGGGACGCTGTCCAAGCCGTCGGCTTCCATCACGGGCTACAAAAAGCCCCCGAGTCGGCCCTCGGCACAGGACAAGAGTCCCGAGGTGGAGACGATCGCAGCCAGCACCAGAACCATGACCAGCGTGGCTACCACGTACCTGTCCAGACCTGCTCCGCAATGCAGCAGTAAGACGGCCATATCAGAAATGGACGGTGGGCTGAGGAAGGTCAGTTTCTGCGTGTGTCTTATTTGTAGGACATTTGTCCATGTTTGTTAATGAACTTTTCAGGTTGGGCTGTGGCAAAAGGTTTTGTTGGAGGACATTTTATGTCTCATAAGGCACACTAAAAATCATACAAAAGGGGTTTCTGTCACTGTCTGATCTTTTTTGTGGAATTTTTTTGTGGAATATACTGACTTTCACAGCTGTTCACTGGTGGGTTGTGTTTGTCTTTTCTGGAACAGACAACACCTGATCTTCTGAAAGGGCCACAAGAGCTCTCACAACAGACACATGAAGAAACTGCCAAACAAATCTTGTTCAATTACCTCAAAGATGGGTGAGTTCTCCTCAAGAACAACAATCATATTCGTTTCAAATCGCCAAATTTTTCGCTTTAATGTTGTTACTTAATCAATCAATCAATCAATCAATCAATCAATCAATCAATCAATCAAATTTCATTTATATAGCACTTACAACAGTTGTTGTCACAAAGCAGCTTTACAAGTGCCATGGATGTTAATGAAAAGCACAATTTTCGGCCAGAGGAGGATGGGTCCCCCCCGGCCGAAAATTGTGCTTTTCATTAACATCCATATTTGATGTTAACATCAACATCCTGAGGTCAGCTCCTGTAGTGCCTCTAGAATTTCAGTGTAGTTGGTGTAGTTATTGTGGCATCACGTTAAAGTGTTCCAGTCACAGTCATAACAGTATATAACCAGGCTACCCAGCTCCATAGTGAGACAGCACATTCGGCTGATTAACACTCATGTTTCATGTACACACACACACACACACACACACACACGCACACACGCATGCTCCCGTGCATTCTTTGAGGCAGATTTTCATCTGTTGTTTATCACCCTAAGAAGTACTTAGTATTTGATGGAGTGCGGGTCAAATGCTGGGTCCTGACTGATTCAGTACCAGTGGAGAGAGGGTAGCTCCATAAAGCTCCATAATGCCGACTCCATCTCCCATCTGGTTATCCGTAGGGTTTGTTATCCATATCTTCTGTTCTGTACAATATTTCTGAAGACATCATGGGACCTTATGGGGCAACTCCTTGAATGACTCGTGCTGTGGAATTAAGGGAATGGGTGTGGGTGTGGGGGTGGGTGGGTGTGGGTGTGGGTGTGGGTGTGGGTTTGGGTGTGGGTTTGGGTGGGGGTGTGGGTGGGGGTGGGGGTGTGGGTGGGCGGGTGGGTGTGGGTGTGGGCGGGTGTGGGTGTGGGTGTGGGTGGGCGGGTGGGTGTGGGTGTGGATGTGGGTGGGCGGGTGTGGGTGTGGGTGTGGGTGGGCGGGTGTGGGTTGGAGCTTGAACAGTGCACCTCCATCCACAGGATCAGGGGGTCTGCTGTGTTCTTAACGAGGGGCAGTTTTCTGGCCCACTCATCCTTCTCTTTGATTGATCCTGCGTGATTCTTCATCCTGCTGTCCTGCACCTGTGATTGATCTGTGATTGGTCTAACCGTACACTCGGCCTCCTTCATATCTTTCGTTTCCCAAGGTCCTCACTCCTTCACTTCTTTCCTCCCTCCCTTTCTCCCTCCTTTCCTCCCTCCCTCACTCACTCCACGTTCCTCATGTGCTTCATAGAGGAAGATGAAGCGGGGAGATTACTGACCAGTGCTTTGAAGTGTGTGTGTGTGTGTGTGTGTGTGTGTGTGTGTGTGTGTGTGTGTGTGTGAGATCTTCAGCTGTTAGAAGGTCATGGTGGCATCAGCGCCTGCCTGGACCTCTACTGGCCTCCCAGTGCTGTCAGGAGGTAGAGCTTTCGTATCCAGTGGCGTCATGAAACCATAGTCAAATAACCTCCTGAAACCCCAGTCAGAGTGTGTGTGTGTGTGTGTGTGTGTGTGTGTGAGACGTATGGCATGCTGAGGATTTCCGTCACTTAACAGCTAGGCCACTGGAATGTGGACGCACAGCATGGTTTTTAGCTCCACGAGTGTAAGTTGATACCTGCTCGGGCGTTCATCTCTCTGGGTAAGGGTCACAGAGGGGACCCTGTCATGACCCAGCTCCAGACCCGTTCGGTGTGCGTGTCCGGCCAGCAGGCGGCAAGGTAATTGGGGTAGGCCGGTCAAGAGGTGACTCATCAAAGCTAAGCTGTCTGCCCCCCCCCCCCCCCTCTCTTTCTAATAATTCAGCTTTTGTACTGCCCCTCCAGACAAACGGCAGAGATTACGCCCTGATCCGTGTAAGCATGCTTCTTGGCGCTGAAGTTTACACAAGCTATTGTCCTGCTGCATTTCACAGGAGCAACGACAGCGATGACACCACCAAGCGGAAAGTCAATCTGGTGTTTGAAAAAATCCAGACTCTGAAGTCTCGGGCAGCGGGCGGTGCGCCAGGTGACAGCCAGGTGAGTCGCCTTAGCACTTCGGTCACCGGCCCCGGGACTGCGGCTCCCTTATCAGGGCCCGTCCGCCGACAGAGGCCCGTGTTTACCCAGCCGATGCTGACGCCCCAGCTAATGTTTAAACATGTGCATGCAGAATCAGAAAACACACGGGGGCAAACCTTGCCAGAAATCTCAACGTCCGACTCCTTTTCCAAGAATGTTTTTGTTTCCACGATTTATTTTAGTTTAGATAGTTGCCGAGGAGTGGAAAATGTTTGTTTTGGAACTATGTGCTACATATGACGTAATAAGAGGAGAATATTATCCAAAATGCATCATGTACATAATCCACGCTGCATATTTAGACCGTTTTTGTAACAATGACGTTTTGGTGGGTCAAGGTTTTTGCTAGTCTCTGCTTCTTATCGTCAGTCCCCAGACTTCACAGCCCAGGCCAAAGCACTTCAGGAGCAGAAGGCCGAGCTGGATAAGGAGGTCGTGCATCTCAAAAGGCAGCTGGAGGAGCAGAACAAGGTACCTCATGGCTAGGGTTCGGGTCAGGGTTGAAGCATCCTAACCCTAACCCTACTCATCCTCCGTGTTTATCTAAATTCCCACCCCTGTTCCCTCTTCAGAGGTTGTAATCATGTTAAACAGTCGCGACAGCCGAGCCAAGAAAATTCCCGGACAGACCGAATACACTCGGTCAAACGTTTAAATCGCGCTAATGTTGTCAGATCGTGTCTGTTGTCACGTTTTGCACATAATGAGGCGAGTGATACTTCACCCTTCCAGAAACAGCGGGGCCTGACTGAAGTCCAGGAGAGGACCGGCACCCGCCTGCAGGACCTGCAGAAGGAGCTGGACCTGAGCCAGGCGGAATGCAGGACCCTGCGGGACAAGCTGGCCAAGACGGAGGCCGACCTTCGCACCACGCTGGAGGAGTGAGATGCTTCTGTTTACATTTCTGTTTTTAAAAAATGTGAAAAATGTTCCTGGGTCATTTCACCCAATATAATTTATGTTTGGCTTATGTGAATGCTGTGGTTCAGTAATACTTCAGTCGGGACACTCAAAGCACACCAAACAAAAATGGCTTGTATTAGAAGGCTTAAAATGTGAAATGCTCAAAAGGCCAGTATCGTGATAATGATCAACAAACGATACATTGTACAGTCTTGGGAACCGTGGCTGAATCAGACCCATGCAGGTCACATGCTGAATCGTGAGCTATTCAGTTTTTATGCTGAGTTTGAGGAGGTCCTCCCTGCCAGCTGGACCCATGATAGGAGGAGTTTTCTCCACTAATGGATCACCTCTGTGTGTCTGCCATAATGGCTCGTCTGTTGAGTATTACTCCTGTAGACTGGCTTGCAGGTGGCTTACCTGCAGTTGAAGCAGGTGTGAGGACCGCGAGACCATGAAGAGATAATAGACCACAAGTGCTCAGTTCAGTCAGATATGACACAGTGTGCAGGTGTTCTGAGCGTGTGTGTGTGTGTTGGTGTGTGTGCATACACCAGGCTCTTCCAGGTGAAGATGGAGAGGGAGCAGTATCAGACCGAGATCCGGGACCTGCAGGATCAGCTCTCGGAGATGCATGATGAGCTTGATGGGGCCAAACACTCCACTCAGCCCGACCCAGAGAAGGAGTCCATGATGGAGGTGACCTGCGCTCCCTGCTCCGCACCACAACACTACTCCGCACTACGACCCTGCCCAACACCACTGAACTCCTCCGCCTCTCCCCCAGGACCTCGTGCAGCTGAAGCTGGACTTGCAGGAGGTGCTGCTGGTCAAAGAGGAGCAGGAAGAGGTGCTTAAGAGGCGGGAGCGGGAGCTGACCGCTCTGAAAGGCGCTCTGAAGGAGGAGGTGTCTACTCATGACCAGGAGGTGGACAGGCTAAAGGAGGAGTATGAAGAAGAGCTTCGCACGCTGCGGACATCGGTGGAGGAAGCCAAGCAGGTAGCGTGCCTTCACCCGTCTGTCTCCGTCTCGGTGTCCGAGCGCTAGACCGTATCTCTTCCTGAGAATCTTCTTCCTCGCGAAGGACCTTCTGCTACTGCGTACGCAAGTTCGCCTCATTGTGGCCGACTTCCTCGTAGCTCACCTGCAGGCGGTAAAAATAAAAGCAAAGACGAACTCTAAACACGACAAGCAAACAGGAAAGTCCACTGTGCAGCGGCCGATCTGCTTCCTCGTCGTTTTTCATGGGAACTCGACTCTCCGTGCTGACGCCGTAGAGGAGATCCTGTCTGATAACGCGTGTGTGGTGAATCACTTTTCTGCTGAATGATACCAGGCCTTGAGACAAAAGAGAGACCGGCATGAAGGCGTCGTCATGGAAGAGGGCAGAGGGAAGTGCAAGTTGTGGTGATGGGGCAGGGGTGGTTGGGGGGGGGGGGGGGGGGGGGGGTATAGGGGTGGTTGGGGGGGGCAACGAGTGTCACCACGAAAATGGAACAAGGGGGGTAGATTGCAGAGGGTCTCTGGTGGCGTCTGCCTGTGTGGAAACGTCCTGTTTTGCGCAGGGCGGAATTCCTCCGTGTCCTGGGCTCTCTGGACGGGGCCTTCCTCTCCCCTCCATCTGAAGAAGTTTTAGGGCTGAGCTCACTTCCTCTACACAACAAAGGCACTTCCTGTGTGCAGGGGGTGATTGTTGCCTGATTGGAGCCTGCTTTCATGCCCGCCACGGCAAATCTGAGCGCATATCGTGATACGTGGTTGAGTTTGTTGCTCTTTATTGTGGTCGTTTTTGTTACAACACCCTGAGCACATTCACTAACATCTACCAGATGACGGCCATGATTATGACTGACATTTTGTTTGTTTGTTTCCAAAAGAGAGGGAGAAAACAGGAGACAGCAGAGCTCGAGGGAGGGAGGAAAGGAGAGGGAACAAAAAAAGGAAAAAGTAAAAGGGAGGAAAAGAGAAAAAATGAGAGGGAGAGAGAGAGAGAGAGAGAGAATGAAAAAATAATGATCTGCCGTGTCCGCTCCGTGTCTCTGTGTGAAGCTCTGGTACTGAACGTCTCCACCCTGTGTCTCTGTGTGGCCCCACACAGAGCTGACCGCGGGGGCGTGCAAAACTGAATCGCTTCTCTGTCGCCTAATTGCAGTGGCAGGCCGTCACTAATCTAACGAGGCGCTGATGGGGAGCAGGGCTGGCCCGGGCCCCTCACACTCGCTTTGGGGCTTTCTGTCCTTTCTCTTTGCTGTCTCTCGCCGTCATTGGCTGGCTCGGGCCGCTTCTCGGTTGGTCTCGGATCAACTGTTTTGTGTGGGGACGGCACGGGGGCGATAAATGGGTTGGTGTGTTGACGAAGGGCTCAGGCAGTTGAGGACTGAGTTGAGATTTTTATGTATTTCCACTGATTAAATCTGTGAGAGGAGGCAGAAACCTGTAAAGACAGTAAGAAAAGTGATGACATTGGGTAGCTGTGTGTGTGTGTGTGTGTGTGTGTGTGTGTGTGTGTGTGTGTGTGTGTGTGTGTGTGTGTGTGTGTGTGTGTGTGTGTGTGTGTGTGTGGATGCTGCTTGCTGTCCCTGCGTAAGAGCAGCACAGAGGTGGGCTAGCTTGTGTGTTTTGCCTGATATCCGGATCTGGGGCTGAGGTGACTGGCCTGTTTGGAAAAAGGAGACTCCCACAGGAGGTGGTGTGTTTCCTCAGCTGATGATAGTACAGACCGTTCCAGACTGTTCCTGACTGCCTCATGAGGCAATACAATTTTTGTGGGGGGAGGTGTTGTTAAGAATGAGGATCAGTAGACAGCATTATATCTTGAGCAGAGGAACTCAGCAAGACTCCAGAAATCTGTGGTTCCATCTGCTTCTTATCAGAAACTACCCTCCCCCATAACTGTAGTTTATAGTGTTCTACTGGATCAGAACAGAAAAGTTTACCTCCATATCTTGAACCTTTTATATGACAGCAGTTATATGACTATATGCAATGTTCTACTGCCTCGCATATATTTTTCAAAACATATCAGGAAAGTTGCTACAAAGAGACTCTTTCTGGTCTGCTGCTGTTGTGTTCATTGTTACCCCGTGGCCTGGGGTAACAGTGGGGTGAGGGGAGATCACAGCCATGGCCCAGATTCCGTTGTTGCCCTCCACTGGCTGGAGCTGCGAGGGTCCCCACTGCCAAAGTGGGTGCAGGGCCAGTATCTCCCATAATGCACCGCCCCACCCCGTCACCCCGTAGGAGAAGAATGGAGGATGAAAGCCCAAGACGACTTCTTTTGTTTCTTTTTGTTCTCGCCTTATACTCAAGAGGCCAACCTGGCTAGCAGTGGATTAAGAGGTTAAAAAATAAATAAAATAAGGCTTTGCCTGTTTTTGTCTTGCTTGCTTTCGGAGGGACTTGGAGAAAAGTCAAGATGTCCTGTTACTAATCAAGGGGCCAGTGATGGCTCTGCTGGCCTGGGTGACGGAGGCTTGGCTTACCGTCGCACTTGGCATGTGGAGACGCGCGTGGCCCGTTTGGCTGACGTTCTGTAGCGGCGTAACTGAGCTGCGACTGCAGCGGTGTGAAGGCCTGGCGTTGGTCAAGATCATTTGTCTACTCTGCTTACTTGGTTTATACGATCCACATTTATATTGTAGTTTATTTGTGGTTGATGTGTGTTGGACTAGTCCCTAGTGGATCCGGTTAGGAACAGCAAGGGAAGATTTGTGGTAATCCCATGTTTTAAGTGGTCATAAGCGCCGCAAAATGTCCCAAGTTTATGTTCAACTCCCCTGGAGTGTGAACGCATGAAACCGCATGAGCCGTCCACACGTGTAACCATGGTGCCCAGGTTGGCTGTAAAAACCTCCACGTTCTCTCCTCCCTTCCCCTTGACCTCGTAATGTATTTAAACACTGGATGTGACTTGATGTTTAAGATTTGTCATTTGGACAACACCCTCCCTCCCTACAACTCCCTACCCTGCTCATTTGCATATTACCACCTTTTTTTTGCGTACAATTAGCAAGCAACACACCCCACCCCGCGGCCCTCGGGCCGGTTCCAGGAGTCTCCGGCGTGCAGGAAGGGGAGCCGGTGCCTCTCGCGCGGTGCCCCTTAATCTCCAGGACTGGTTTCTCTCCTCCGGCCTCCTCACCCACTCGCTCCCCCTCTCCTCAGCGTGTGTGAGGCTTTTGTTCTCCAGTCGGGCTGTTGAAGTGAAGAGGGACGGGATGAAAGAGCCGGGGGCCGCCGCCATGGACGGGGGAGAGAGGCCCGATGACGTTTCCCCCCACCTCGGAGGGTCCGCGGCTCGGGCTCGGGCCTCGGTCTGTCCCTGGGCTCGTCGTGGAGCTGAAGATGGTGACTGAAGGAGGGGGGGTGGGGTGTTTTGAACAGACGGCCCTGGCTAAGGGTCCAGGAATTTTGAGCAAGCAGGAAATCCTGCCATGTTGGTCATTCTGAAGGTTGAGTCAGGGAGGCCGTTGCCGTTAGCTTTGTGCTAACCGAGTCTTTTCAGACACTGTGTGGCAATATCGGGTGGGGGTGGGGGACAAAACTTATCAGTAAGCCTCAAGGTTGTTTGTGTAGGACACTGGACACAGTCAGAATACGTGTTGTTCCTCAGCCTCGTGTTCATGAACAATCTGCACTTGACGTTTTAAGTGACATTGTATGTGGCTTTGTAGCCACCATATCGGTCTCCCTCTTGTTCGGTGAGGAAATGATCACTGAGGGCTATCATGTCCAAGGCTGCAGGCCCATGTTTGGTACTGTATTTAGTATCCAAGTTGTTTCATTTGAAGAAAACACGGACCTCACTGGAGTCGGATAGGATTACTTGAGCTCTAATGCGGCCTAATCCACAATAGGCTACAGTTAAAGAGCTGTGATTTTTAAATATTATTTCCTTTTGTTTATGATGCAGTAAAGAGCCTATGCCATGTTTCTTGGAAGGGGACTTGCTATATTTCTCTTTTTAAAGGTGCTTTGTGCATGTGAAATGATTGAGGACATCAGGCCAGTGTCTGTAGAATATTGAGCTTTAGCCAGATTTTGTGTCTTTGTCTGTCCTGTGTTTTGGGAATATTGTGAACATCATCGGTGAGTCTCGAGACTCCACGTTTCATTCATTCGGGAATGTAGTGAGTTTTTGTTCTGATTTGAGAGAACCATCAGAAAGTGACTGTGATGTTGATTAAGGGCTCGAGTGTAGCTCACGGTCCACACAATGCTGATTAATGCTGTGCTGTGGATGTAGAAAAGGTGAGAGAGAAGTGGAGAGCCCTTCAGATCCACCGATTCAGTCCCACTGGCTCTCCCTACTGAGCCCAATAAAGAAACACTCACATTGGCAGAGCACAAAATGTCCTGTCTTGTTTATCCTCTCTGTCTCCTCCGTCCGTTCTGTCTCTCCCTTCTTCTTCAGTCCCCTTTTTTCTTTCTCTTTCGGTCTTCTCTCTCTTTCTCTCCCTTTCTTTCTCTCTTTCAAGCGCTTTCACTTTTGTAGGAGTCCTTCAATACAGAGCATCTCTCACTGGCCATTTGCTCGTGGGAGGCAGCAGTTCAGTGAAGCAGGTACCAGGCTGTGTCCCATTTCACCTGCATCCTTCCTTTGGCCTACTGCCTTCACTTGGTTGGAAATGAGGCACTCACATTTTAGAAATGGCCTTCAAACTAAGAGTCTCACCCCTTTACTGATATTTAACCGTGTTTGATTAGGAAATCGACAAAATAAGTGAGTAGCTGATGAGAGCTTCTACATTCGGAAAATTTTTTCATGCAAGTGATCTTTTGATACTGTAGTATAATGTAACCAGTGTGATGCGACCTTTTTTTTCTGATGCAATTTGTCAAAATAGCATGACAGCTTTTTACAGTTTAACAGATTCCTTTGTACACAGCAACTTACAAAAGAGCTTTGTCTTTGTGAACTTTTCTGCTAGTACGTTAGGTCAGCGTTTAAAGACACTGAACTACAACCCTGTCAGAACACACGCACACATGGAAAATAAACACAGGTAACGGGAGGAACTTGATCATTTATGTATATACACTTATTTTAAGTGCAGGATAACATGGTGTCCATAGATTGTTTGTGTCCCTTCATCTAGATTAACACCACAGTGCATAAAACGGTTATAAAACCAGTATATTGAATTGGTTTTGTTTCATTGTACCTCAAAGTCTTCATGGTTCCTGCCTGCTCGCTCGAACAGTTCTGATGTCGTTACGCAGGCCCCGTCTGAAGAATGTGTGGACGGTATGTTCTCTCCCATCTCAACGATGTATAGCTGGTGTCTAGGTGCACATTAACAGGCTCTTTGCCTGTTAACTCTTGACCTCTGCGGTTTGGTGGGCGGGGCTGTGGTGAGTTTGAGGATGTGTGGTGGTTAATGATCGGTCATTGTGTTGTGTGTGAGAGAGAGAGAGAGAGAAAGAGTGGACAGACTGGATGAGGGGCTGCAGGGACTTTGGACATGTAAATAAAACAGACAAATCGTTGCAACTATTGAGTGTCTGTGCTGCTAACAGTGTTAAATCACACAACATACAGTCAGACTCACGGGGTTTATGTTTTCAGTTTCATTCTATTCGTACCAAGTTCAGTTTGCGTGTGCAGCTGTGACTTAAATAGACCTGCTGCCTCTCCGTCTACACACGCACTCCTCACAAAGGAGTGTTCCTGCAGCCCTCGGGTTCGGTTTGCGTGGTGTGCTTTTGAAGTCTGAACTGTAAACATACCTGCAGCACTGCCTGCTTCGTGTTTCGAGGAGGCTGTCTTTGTGTTCTTCTGTCCTGGCAGATGTATCCTGGTTTAGGGCTACATCGCTATAGTTTGTAATGAACCGGGTCACTGAAATGACTAGGGTGTCATGTTCTGTTCCTCTGCCAACAGCGACACCTTAATTTGAGGATTGCCTTTCATACATTTATGAAGTTGCTCTGTGTACAGTGCTGACTAAAATAACGCAGGTGTCGTGAAACTGTCAGGTGAGAAGATTGTGATAAGATTTTCTGACTCTAGATGGCCAGACCTGTTTGACATGCCTGCATATCTGTCTATCGAACCGGCTCTGCTGGTTTCAGCACGAACCTCACTGCGCACAAACTCGTTGAGGCTCACGATGCGAGCGGCTTCTTGTCTTGACACCTGTCGCTACGTCACGGGTGTCCGTTTATCTTCCGCGGGGCACCAGACATGGGCCGTTGAGCTTTGACTCATATGTAAACATTTCTTGTGCGTCCATAGGGCTTCTGCAGAGGCACTCGGAAGCTTCCAGAATGCGAAGCTTCCGGCGTGTTCCACAGAGAGCCGACCAAGTGCCAGTGGAGGTCATCCTCGAAACACCTAGCTGCGATTTTGTTTCACAGACACGCGCGCACACACACACACACACAAAAAGCCCATGGCAGAGTGCGGTGCTTAATTGGGCAAGTCGATTGTGTTTCCAGGCAACTGTTTGCAGTGCTTCAAACCAGTTTAAATGTGGCAGGTGCATCCGTGTGGGGCCCACTGTAATGGTCACGAACCACTGAGTTGAAATGGACAGTGAGGATTATATGGACTGGAGCAGTCAGTTAAATCTCCTCGCTCTCTAGCTGTCTTTTGTCTAGGTTTGTGTCGTTTTAAAGCAAGGCTTGAAGAGAGGGCTGGAGGCTTGGAACTTTTCCTGTGTGTGTGTGTGTGTGTGTGTGTGTGTGTGTGTGTGTGTGTGTGTGTGTCCTTCATTCACATTGAGTTTGTGATAAATACATCTTTAAGCATATAGACCTACCTACTTCACTAAACTACAGCGGGTCCTAGCAACCATTTGTTGTTTGAAGAATGTATTTGAAGGTTATTTATTAACCTTTTCCACTGCATCGCTCTGTTTCTCTTTGTGTGTGTGTGTGTGTGTGTGTGTGTGTGTGTACAGAGTAATGCATCGGTGTGTAAGGAGAAGGTGGAGGCGGAGGTGGCACGGGGCGCAGCGGAGGGCCAGGCGGGGCGACTGTCACAGGAGCTGGAACGTTTGAGGAGGAGAGCCCAGGAACTGGAGAACGAGGTGGCCAAACTCAACCGCATCATCGACGAGGCCAAGCTGCAGGAGAACAGGCTGGGGGAGCGCGCCGGCCGCCTGGAGGTGACACACACACGCACACACACACGCGCACACACACGCACACACACACACACACACACACACACACCTTCACTCCTATACTGGGGGGAGATCCATTTCTATCTGCCCAGGTTGAAGGTCTTGACGTGTTTCTATCAAATGTGCAGAAAGAGAAGAGGCATTTGGAGGAGTCGCTCGCTGAGGTCCGCGAGCAGGAGGAGGAGCTCAGCAGGGCCAACCGCGCCCTGGCCTCGCGCCTGGAGGACGTGCAGGTGAGCTTCACCGCCACGCCGCTCGCTAGGGCAACCCTCCGCACGCAATCCCACCATGCAACGGGAGTTCACCGCCAGCCTTCCAGGACAGGAGGGAGGGCCTGACCCCTGGAACGCTGGACTACAACACGGTTCCATGGTTCTCCTGCTCTGCTCGGGCGTTTTTGAGCAGACATATCGCCAAATGTTGGAGCATTATGTTTATTCTTTCCTGTATCTGTTTTATCGTTCAAGTCAAATCTTCTACTGTTTTGAAGCCAGATTCATTGAGCGTCCATATGTTATTTACCTGGTGGTTTTAGTGCTTGTGTTTAAAATTCTTACCAGTCTTGGCGTTTCTCCAGTGGCCCCTCTCTGCAGACCTGAGCTCCTCACCTCTCCTGCAGACTAAAAGCATTTGAGCCGACGTGGCCGCAACCGTCCCTTTCCGATTTTATTTATTTCGTAAATTTTTGTTGTTGTTGTTCTTTCTCGCTCCTCAGAGAAACCTGAGCAGAATGACTCACGAGCACCGTGAGCTGGAGGAGCGTCTGAGGGAGGAGAGGAGTCAGAAGGAGCAGTTCAAAAGCACCAAGAATGAGATCGAGGAGGAGCGCAGGATGCTGGACCGCACCGTGGAGAAGCTGCAGAAGGAGGTGAGGAAGACGATGGCCTCTTCGCCCCGGCTACCTGTCGTCACGAGGTCTCCGGTGTGATGGATATCCTGACCTGTGTGTGTGTGTGTGTGTGTGTGTGTGTGTGTGTGTGCTCGCGCAGATGAGCGAGATCGTGGAGGCGTCCCAGAGCTCCACGCAGGAGCTGCAGGAGCAGATCGACATGTACAAGGAGAAGAACCGGCGAGAGCTGGCCGACCTCCAGCGGCAGCTGCGGGACGGTGGTCTGGAGCTGGAGAAGTCCCGCCTGACCGCCAGGGCCCTGCAGGAGGAGGTGGGTGTGTCCTCTGCTCCGCCCGCCTCCCATGTTGCCCATCAACAGCAACCATACCAGGAATCATGGAAATATTATATTTTTCGTCTTTTATTTATTTATTTTTTTTTTTTTAATGTTTTTGACCTTTTTTTTTCCCTGCTGAAGCACCAGGCGTGGGCGTCACTAGAAATGTTTACGTGTTTACTGCTTTGTCGCGGAACAGAGCTAAACTGTCGTCTGGACTGTGTGTTGTCTAGACTGTGGGCATGCGTGTGTGTGTGTGTGTGTGTGTGTGTGTGTGTGTGTGTGTGTGTGTGTGTGTGTGTGTGTGTGTGCGCGTGTGCAAACCTGCCTGTTGGGCAGTTAGCTGTTGATGGTAATGAGTACTGCGGTGATGGAGAATAATCAGCCCTGCCTGTACTGCTCAGCAGCTTATTTATATGTTAAGTATGTACTCATGGTTTTTGACGTTTTTGAGTGGTTTGAAAGAGGCTGCAACAGCAGCATTTAAACAACTCAAATGCCACTGCACATGTGCACGGTGCAGACGGCCCGTCTGAGTTTTGTATAGAATTATTCAAATGGGTCATGTGACACAGAAGTAGTTATGCAAAATGTGCTTCCCATCCTCTTCTGCACATTCACTCTCGCGTGTGTGTGTGTGTGTGTGTGTGTGTGTGTGTGTGTGTGTGTGTGTGTGTGTGTGTGTGTGTGTGTGTGTACAGTCCTGTGTGCTTGCATGTCCTGATATACACCAATCAACCATTTGTTCATTTTGTATTTTGTGGTCTTGTGGGTTTTTTTTTTCTTCAAAGGGCACATCTAACCCCTTTCAAGTTTTGTTCTCTGCGTGCCCAGTGACCCTTGACCTCTGCTGATGGTCTGCTGTTAGCCTCGCTGAGCCTGTCATGGTTGTGGCGTGCGTGGAATGTTTTTGTTTGAGATTATGCATAACGGATTTCTCGAGCATGCATTGTGCGTAGCCGACGATGACGAGTGCCAGGAGAACCGAGCCTCCTTCACAACCACTCGTCCTTTAACCACGACTCCTTTAACAGGCCTGGAGGTCCCCTCATTCAGAGGCTGGCTGTGGATAACAACAACTCCATCCAGCGTGTGTGTGTGTGTGTGTGTGTGTGTGTGTGTGTGTGTGTGTGTGTGTGTGTGTGTGTGTGTGTGTGTGTGTGTGTGTGTGTGTGTGTGTGTGTGTGTGTGTGTGAGCAACAGTGACATGCAGACAGACAGAGAGAGGAGTACAATAGAGAAAGGAAATATGTGAAGGAGTGGAGTCCTCCTGTTGGAGCTCCATCTCCTGCACAGCTGTGTGTAGGTGGAGGAGCAGGATGTGAGGTGGAGAGTCTGCATGTTGACCCACTGACACCTCATCCTCCCAGAACACACACACTCACTCTCTCTCTCTCTCTCTCTCTCTCTCTCTCTCTCTCTCTCTCTCTCTCTCTCTCTCTCACACACACACACACACCTCACTCATTCCTACTGCTGCCTCCTCAGGTCCTGCCTGAAGTCCCTAAACACACACCCTTTATCATGCTTGTGTACCATCGCACACACACACTCCCTTCACACACCACACACAGCTACAGGTGATCAGTTACACACGGTGCCACACACTTGTGCCACACACACACAAATGAACACTTTTGAAGCGTTTGATATGAAGACGTGTTTTGTGGTGATTACATGATGGTCTAAAGTGTGTGTGTGTGTGTGTGTGTGTGTGTGTGTGTGTGTGTGTGTGTGTGTGTGTGTGTGTGTGTGTGTGTGTGTGTGTGTGTGTGTGTGTGTGTGTGTGTGTGTGTGTGTGTGTAGCTGGCTCAGCTGGAAGGGGACCTGCGGCAGTGTAAGAGTGAGAGGGACGAGGTGGAGATCCGTGCCAAGGCCCTGGAGCAGAAGGTCTTTGAGCTGGAGGTGGACGTGGACACCAGAGTCCAGACCAGCGACAAAGCCAGACAGATCAAACTCCTGGAGGTACAGCACCACACACACACACACACATCCAAACCTGCAGTCACCTTGGCTGTGCTCTTCAGCGTCTGCCGTGTAGACCATTCTTCTGCCGTTATCCTTTTGAACGTCCTTCACTGTTAACATGGCCTCAATTCCAATATGACTAATACATCTGCAGTTAGGCAAAGACCACAAAGCTGTTTTTGTAAGATAAGAAGCTGGCTTCGCTCTCTCCTTAAGCGATCACAGTTGTCCTAAAGCCATCCAGGGCTTGGGTGACTGCAAGCTTGGTATCCCTAACATGGATGAACGCACCTGTCCAGCTGCACTAAGACCACCTGTCCGGGGGAGACAAGTGTGCTCCTGTGTGATTGGTCGGAATATCAACTGCTGTGCCGGCCCTTGGCGGTTAAGATTGAACACCCCTAGCTTTGAGAGATGGTGCAGTTATAGGTTAGGAGATGATGATGGTGATGATGATGATGGTGGTGGTGATCTTACAGGATCGGATCGCTCAGCTGGAGCTGGACCTGGAGGAGGAGAAGCATAGCGGGGATCGCCTGATGGACCGCATCGACCGGGGCAGAGAGCAGGTGAGGCCCGCACGCTGGATCTCCTGATCTCCTTCCCCATCATCTAACACAGCATCGTTACCCAGCGCACCCAGCACGCCATCGCTATCTAACCCTTCACTTCTCCACTACAGCTCATTCCATCTGACTTCCTGCAGAGTGAAGTACATACTTCCATACTAGATTCAAAAGCTGCGTGCACGCGTCTGCATGCCGGCACCATCGTGTCATCGTGTCACACTCACCCCTGTCACATGCCATGGCTCACTTCCAACCAAGCCTTTCCTCTCGCTCGTCGTGTACGCGTG
The DNA here is from genome assembly GCF_052324685.1 of Brachyhypopomus gauderio. Lineage (NCBI taxonomy): Eukaryota > Metazoa > Chordata > Actinopteri > Gymnotiformes > Hypopomidae > Brachyhypopomus > Brachyhypopomus gauderio. Next base: position 12,524,425 of record NC_135211.1, on the reverse strand, counting down.
GTTTTGAAAACCGAACGTTAAACCCAAGAGGTGACGCGTAAGAGGATCGTTGCGTAATCGTCGACTCCCATCAGCCCGACCCTCCGTATTATGCGGCTCGTATAATTTTCAGACGGCGATTGCGAGATGTCTCAAAACATGCAAATATGCAGCCAGGCTTCTCCTCTCGGTGGCCGCTCCGAGTTCAGTCTCACTCCGCTTTAGAGGGGAAGCATTTCAGAAGGCCAGGGCAAACGTTTAGTGGTGCATTCTGGGAGACTTTACCCACCGGCCCCCACGGCTGGAGACGGGTTTCCATTCAGAGTGTATTAGGAATAAAGTTTGTGTCCTTTGGCCAGTCCTGGGGACATGTTCTGTTCAGTCAGTTTGTAGGTAAGTAGGAGTCGCATGTGTGCACACGCTACGAAAAGTTGTTTTTTTAAACATGCGGTTTATTCTTAGCGGTGTGCATCACGGGGTGAGAAAAAACCTGTTTACATGTTTAGTCTTGGCTCCGTTTCAACTTCCTTGCTTTGCGCTGTCTGTTGGTTTCAGCAGCGCTCGTGACCTCGTCCGGGTCATCCACGCCGCTGCACCTGTGGGCGGAGGCTTTTAGAGCCAGAGAGGTGCGCAGTCTGGGCGGCTGATGGATAGATGGGAATGCAGTAACATGGAGGAGGTGGGGGTGGTTTTGTTTTTGTTTTACTTGCATTTTTGGTTTTTTTGGAGCCAAAGTTGTGACACAATGGTGCTGCTGTGAAAGGCCATGGGGAGTGTGTGTGTGTGTGTGTGTGTGTGTGTGTGTGTGTGTGTGTGTGTGTGTGTGTGTGTGTGTGTGTGTGTGTGTGTGTGTGTGTGTGTGTGGGAATAAGGTGGGGGTTGTGTTACAGAAGGAGTGAGGGTATTATAAGGGGGTAGGAGTATTGGGGGGGGGGTGAGTGGAGATTGTTACAGACAGGTTGGAGGGTTTTTAAAGGGTGGGGGCATCAGGATGGCAACACCAGCGAGTGGAGGCACCAGGTGCACTGGTGGCTGTCTAAAGGAGAGCAATACCACCCCACCCCGTCCTTCTTCCATGTTTTTTCTCTCTCTCTCTCTCTCTCTCTCTCTCTCTCTCTGTCCTCTTTCACTTTCTCCCTCTAACCCCCTGTGTGTGTGTATATGCGCGTGTGTTTGCGTGTGCTCTGCTGAATCGGCACCCCACAGTGCAGGGGCAGCACACACACACACACACACACACACACACACACACACACCCGTTGCTCAACACTCTCCCTCGCTGTCATGTGCCAATTGGCGTAAAATATCGTCCATTATTTCCCCTCCTCTCCTCCCTCTCTGTCTGTCTCTCTCTCCTCCCTCTCTGTCTGTCTCCCTCTCCTCCTCCGCCTGTCTGACCAGGGCAGAGTCCAGTTCGACACGCGCTGGTGACTCCATCTGCAGGGTTTTGCTTCTTTATTGCTCTTTAACCTAATTGAGGCACAGTGTTGCCATTAGTGGATACAGCTAATGGAACCTATTAGCCTAATATTGGCTGTATTTCCATGCATTTGCAGACAGTTCTATGCACACAGACCTTATCTAACTTGTTTGCTTCACAACCGTGCGTGTGTGTGTGTGTGTGTGTGTGTGTGTGTGTGTTGTATATACATACAGTATATGTAATATGCATGCAAATCTGGTTGCCTAAACAATATTTTCAGGCACATTTGCAGTAAACAATAACATAAACAAACATTCAGGTAGCCCACGTCCTGTCATTCAATGAAGAGGGCAACAAAGGCCAACACACAGCACCCACTGCACGGTTCCCAGGGCAATAGTGAAGCAGCGTTACAACGGATCGCAGAACCTTCTGGCAGCCTCTCGGGAACGGGCGGCGGGCTGGGGCTGTTGTAAGCCATCACGGTGTAATTGGCAGTGTAAATTTTTACCTCACCCTAAGGAGTCTGAAGTGTTTGTTGATAAACATAGTGTATATGCGTACTCAAATAAGCAGTTGCATTGGTGGATTTGTGGCTAATTTGAGGAGTAAACAGTTTTAAAGCGTTTTTTTTTCTCTCCGGGGAAGTCACTGAATAAGCTTCACTTCTTGGGAGCTGCGTCCTCATGTGAAATGACTGAAGTTCTGTACACGTTCCATGCGCTGTTGTCCCAGACCTGGGCTGTCCAGCTGAACCCCGGGCCCTCTCCCAGAGCAGGTGGGGCAAGGCAGAATGTAGCTCAGCCAGAATTTGAGCGCGGTTCACTGAAATCGGATCGCCTCACCTGGAACCCGCAATTCTGTGCTTAACCCCACTTAAACAGTGCTGAGAATGTTCTAGCAGTTATACGCAGTAATTATATGAAACGAAGAGACTGTGTGGTAATGAGATCCTGTCTGAGGTGGGGTTTTTTTCCCTCTCTCTCTGCTCTGTGGTGCAGAATACATGGGTGTATTGGTGTTTTCGTTGTTGGTTCCTGTGTAAAGGTCTGACATTTAGTAGTGTGAAGGCCTGGTGTTCAGGCATCTGTGGTGCCTGCTGATCGTGTGAAGCCGCGTGTTTGATAAGTGTGTGCGCGTGTGTGTGTGTGTGTGTGTGTGTGTGTGTGTGTGTGTGTGTGTGTTTTGTGAGAGACAGGTGGAGCAGTTGAGGAATGAATTACTACAGGAGAGAGCTAGCAAGCAGGATTTGGAATGTGACAAGATTGCTCTGGACAGACAGGTAAAGACGAAACGCCCCTTTCGTGCTGTAGAGTCTCGATGAATTCCCCTGGAAATCACCAGAATGCCTCTTGCACTTTTAAACGACTTATTTTCCAGTTCTAGTTCAAGTCCTGTTCTAGTCTAACACGCCTGGATTGATCCATTTCTGCTTTTAGCCAGAGCAGATTATCAAGCTAGGAATATGTGAGGTTGAATTTCAAACTAATCTCCAATCTGCGATCTTCAGAAACAGAGCTAGCCACGTTGCCTTATAACAGGGCACTCAAACCCTGCAACGGGCCCTGCTCTGTGTAAAACGAGTGTGAATCCATCCCCCTCTCATTGCTTCAGTAATCCCTTCATCTGCTCTTTTGCAGTTTTCCTTGTAGTAACCGTCATCTCCCACTCGATTCATGGATCATATTTGACTGGTTGTTGACTTACTAAAATATTTATGATGGGTGTTTCCAGGCATGCATTCCTCTCTCTTCCAGAGCTGCATACCGTTTCACTCGGGTTTCTCTGGAGTTACTTAGTCATTCATTGTTACTGAACAATGTGCCTTAAGATTAAGAACTTTAAGGAAGGCTGCTGCTAGCCTCCAGCAAATGCTGACCGTATGCATGTCCATCCAGAATAAGGACATGAAAAGTAGGATAGCTCATCTGGAGGGCTCCCAGAAGTCCAGCAAAGAGGGGCACGTGGCACAGCTGCAGAGCCGAATCCAGGAGCTGGAGGAGAGACTGGAAGCAGAAGAGAGGTTGGCCACTCCAACACCACCTTAAATACCACTCCAATAATACCATAGAGCGCCACAGACGGAATACCATAGATGTTCTAAAGAAATGCCATAGCTAGAATGTTATAGGTATAATGATAGAAACCATAGATATAATGGAGTAAACCACAGATAGAATACCACAACAAAATACCATAGATGCCATAGTAGCATACTATAGATAGAATGTTATAGATGTAACAATAAACTACAATTGATTACGTTGGTTAAAATAGTTAACAACTTGTGTGTGGGTTTTTTTTTTTTGTCTTCTTCAGGGACCGTGCTAATCTGCAGCTGGTGAACCGTAGGTTAGAACGTAAAGTGAAGGAGATGATGATGCAAATGGATGAAGAGCATCACTCACTCCAGGACCAGAAGGACCAGGTGAACCCGACTAACCTGCCTGTACATTCCACCTGCTCATCGCTGCACTGGCTGCCCTTTCATACGTGTGATCATGTACTGCACTTCATGTTTACTAAGCATGTTCATTTCAAGTGTATCTGTGTGTGTGTGTGTGTGTGTGTGTGTGTGCAGCTAAACCTGCGTCTGAAGGCCCTAAAGAGACAGATGGATGAAGCGGAGGAGGAGATTGACCGACTGGAGCACAACAAGAAGAAACTGCAGAGAGAACTGGAGGAGCAGCAGGAGGCAAACGAGGAGCTTCAGAATCAGCTCAAAGCACTCCGCAATGAGATGAGGTAAAGACATTACTCCACCATCACTGATCTAGAGTCAGCTCATAGCACTGCGCAATGAGATGAGGTAAAGACATTACTCCACCATCACTGATCTAGAGTCAGCTCATAGCACTGCGCAATGAGATGAGGTAAAGACATTACTCCACCATCACTGATCTAGAGTCAGCTCATAGCACTGCGCAATGAGATGAGGTAAAGACATTACTCCACCATCACTGATCTAGAGTCAGCTCATAGCACTGCGCAATGAGATGAGGTAAAGACATTACTCCACCATCACTGATCTAGAGTCAGCTCATAGCACTGCGCAATGAGATGAGGTAAAGACATTACTCCACCATCACTGATCTAGAGTCAGCTCATAGCACTGCGCAATGAGATGAGGTAAAGACATTACTCCATCATCACTGATCTAGAGTCAGCTCATAGCACTGCGCAATGAGATGAGGTAAAGACATTACTCCACCATCACTGATCTAGAGTCAGCTCATAGCACTGCTCAATGAGATGAGGTAAAGACATTACTCCACCATCACTGATCTAGAGTCAGCTCATAGCACTGCGCAATGAGATGAGGTAAAGACATTACTCCACCATCACTGATCTAGAGTCAGCTCATAGCACTGCGCAATGAGATGAGGTAAAGACATTACTCCATCATCACTGATCTAGAGTCAGCTCATAGCACTGCGCAATGAGATGAGGTAAAGACATTACTCCACCATCACTGATCTAGAGTCAGCTCATAGCACTGCTCAATGAGATGAGGTAAAGACATTACTCCACCATCACTGATCTAGAGTCAGCTCATAGCACTGCGCAATGAGATGAGGTAAAGACATTACTCCACCATCACTGATCTAGAGTCAGCTCATAGCACTGCGCAATGAGATGAGGTAAAGACATTACTCCACCATCACTGATCTAGAGTCAGCTCATAGCACTGCTCAATGAGATGAGGTAAAGACATTACTCCACCATCACTGATCTAGAGTCAGCTCATAGCACTGCACAATGAGATGAAGTAAAGACATCACAGATCTGCAATCAGCTGTACTGAAACGGTAAATACATTGCATGACCTTGACCATACCAGCTCCTGCATTCGTCCCCACAGACGCAAGAGCAACCCCGCCCCACTCCTCAACAACTTGGGCGAGGACGATGACGACGACGACATCAGCACGGACGGAGAGACGTACTTCAGCTCGTCGTCCGGGTACAAGCGCTCGAGCGGTCAGGACGCGGTCATGTCTAACTTGTCCCTGTGAGGGACGAGAGTGACGTCGAGAGGGACGTGGGAGTGTGTGAGCAAAAGAGCGAGAAAACAGATATGGATGTGAAGGAGGAGTGGACGAGTGAGTGGACGAGTGAGTGGACGAGTGAGTGAGTGACCGTGTGAGCACCAGCACGGAGTTGTGGACCCTTGTGGTGATGCAGGACTGAAGACTATTTCATCCACCTGCTTTTTGGGGAGTTGGACCCAGAAATGCAGCAGTGGCAATATTCCTGATGCCTATTGGTTCTACGTGAGAATATCTACTATGATTTTTTTTTTTTATCTACTGTTTTTTTCATGATAAAATATTTTAAATACTTTTACTATATACCAGTATTTTCTTGTAATGTAACAATTTTTTATTTTTTTTATTAAAATGAATTTTGTTTTGAAGCTCTACCAATTCCAGCAACAGAGTCAAGCGTGGTGGTGGTGGTGTAGTAAATGATGTGAACAGTTGGAATAGTGCAAAGAAAGAGACTGTGTCAGTTATTAATCACAGACAACGTGAAGGATTGGTATAATGAAGGACTGAATTGATCAAGGGAAATTGAGGAATTTTTTTAAATTTGTAAAAAAAAAAATCAAACAAAAAAAAAAACACATCCTTGTACAAACTACTTGTTTTTTGTGAATAGGTTTAACATTGGTCTCATCTCAAATGTCCCTTTTTACACTGCTGCTCTGCCTGTGTTGTTTTGGTAATGTCTTCTTGTCCAAATGTCCTCTTTTTTCTTTTTTTTTTCTTTTTTTGACCTGTCAGCATATAGCAAATGCAATACATCGTACAAATATTTTAAAAATAATATACAATAACTGGTCATCTCTTAAAGTGAGTTTGCAACGAGCCACTCTGTTCAAGTGGGAAGCAAATTGTTCCTGAAAACAGTGTTCCCAATTGGGCCAGCTCCCGGTTTCCATGCCAACAGTCTGACTGTAGCTGTTCCTATGGAAGCCCAGTTACTGCTTTTATACTTTGATACGTTTAGTATATGAAGATCCAGGATGTCGAGCCAAGTTGATCGGCTCTCCGACTTTTATTCAGTCTGCGTGTGTGTCCCGGTGTGTGCAAGAGAGACGAGACATTTTCACAGTGCTCTGGAGTCTTGGCCACACTGTCCTCGACTCAGTCGTGTGGAGGAACTACCAAGAGAGGGAGAGAGACTCCGAGCACAGGTGTGAATTACTTTCGTGGTGAAGAGGCTGATTTCATATATATATATTATTTTGTTCTCAATATTTTTGCACATGCAGCTGTTCTGTGATGAATCATGAGGACGTGTGTGTAAGGGAGCCCGGAGCCTCAGGCCTTTAGGGCACTATTCTGCATTCCAATCGCAAGTGTAAGAGGACTGATTTGGGTGTAAATATTAACACATTTCACTCCTGTTATACCGCATCTGAGAAACACGACCGGGGGCAGGAGCTCCCACTGCATTTTAAAATGTGTTTGTGAGAGTCGTCTGGGTCACAGTTCTTGAGTCCCTCAGCCAGCCTAAATGATCCCTCTCCTCAAGTTTATAGGGCGAGCAAGTTGAACAATTTAATTTGGCTCGATCTTACTGGTCTGTGTGCATCCGTGGTTGTTAGAGCCACCCTCATGTATGTAACTTTTTATATATCGATCGCTGTGCTGACAATCGACTTATTAAAAAAAAAAACACTGATTATTTACACTGTATGTTGGACTTGACCTTTTTTCATGCATCTACGACATACAAGAACATTCCATGTAAAAAAAGGGGGGGGGGGGGTGCTAAGTCTAATTTGCAGTTCCTCTCTACTACATCAATGAAAGAGCTCAGAACCCATTCCCAAGATCCCCTGCAGCTGAGCAAGGTGGGCCAGCCTGGCAGGACCTGCTCCCCCTAACCCTGCTGACGTCCAGAGGGAGTCTTTCTGTCCCCTGTCCCAACATGGGGAGGGACAGTTCACTGCTCAACACAGTGTGTGCAACTATAAAGGGCTGTAATGGGGACTGCTGTTCACATTCCTGCAACAGGGTTTTCTTGATAAGGAAGACCAAATGCTGTTGGAGAATTTATTGGGGGGGTCCACTACCTCTATATATTCATTTATATTGCTTACATTAAAAGATATTCAATAAAGCTACACAGTTTGTCACAATTTATGTCTTGAGTTTTGTCTCAGTATGTCATAATTCTGTGCAGGAACCCTGTGTGTGTGTGTGTGTGTGTGTGTGTGTGTGTGTGTGTGTGTGTGTGTGTGTGTGTGTATGTGTACCCCCATCCACTACCATGCTACATGCTCTGCGTGTGACCTCTTTGCACATAAACTCAGTGTTGTGGGTCAGATCCAGTGGGGGGGGTACAGGGAGGGTCCTGAAGCCACACGCAGGAACGCTGGGGGTGTGGTGGCCCTCCAGAAGCTTCATCCTTTTCTCACAAGCTTCACAGCCCAGTACAGAAGAAGAAAGGCAGGCAGACAAGAGCCATTCTGAGCCAGTCAACAAAGCTCTGAGGTTATTGTTCCCGGGCCTGGTGTGCACTGATGAAGGCCTTTCTTCCCACAACAAAAAGCCTCCCTGATGTGAGGGGAGCATCTCTGGGCCCTGCTGGGCTGCTCCGCTGGCCTCCCTAGTCATCAGGGTGGGGTTTTAGGAGGGGGTGGGGTTTTAGGAGGGGGTGGGGGGAGTGGAGCGCTCAGACACCATCCATTCCTAAAATTCCAGAACCTCTCCTCACACAGACAGATAAATACAGAAACCCCTCCTTTATTCCTGGGTGTAGATATCACAAATAAGGAAACACAATCAACTGTCTGATGACTAGAAGTCTTTACTTTTATCCAGAGTGACAGAGGTCAGAAAGTTTAATACCATGTTTCCTGTTTTGGGGGAGTTTTTTTTATTTTTTATTCCTGGTCATGGCTTTAGGTTTAATTCGTTTTATAGCTCTCTGGTGCCCCCTGGTGCCTCATTAACAGCATGGCTTTTCTGAACGCAACTAAACTGCTGAAATCTTAGGAATGGGGTGTGGGTGTGTGAGCGCATACAAGGTCACAGCTGCTGTTGCTGTGGTCAGGTCCTTTTTCACAGTTTTAGAGAATTCACTTAAATTCATCCACAACAAAGACCCATGATACCGTGATATTGCAGGACATGCTGTGATCGTGCCCATGACTGAACCACCAGTGACTCACTTCTAAAACCGGGACCACCTCAAGGTCAGTTACATACAAATAACACAGACGTATCACAATCCGAGAAGGCAAAGCAAGTAGTGATAGCATGCCAGTGAGCAGAAGCTAGTGTTCTGAAGTGGCTGACTGATTAACTGGCATGTTGGCGGGCCCTGTGAGAGGGCGCGTGGCCCCCAGCGGGCGTCAGCCTTTATGATGAGGTGCCAACAACCCAATGAACCCCAGTGGAATGTAGCAGCCCTTAACAGATGGGCTTCAGAACAGGTCTGGCCATCCCACACATAAATGGAGGGAGAGGAAGGGAAGCCGTGGGCCCTTCAGTCTCTCTGTCCCACCCACTTTGTGTCCCAAGGTGAAGACACGGATTAGATTCCGCTTGCTTTCGTCCTCTGAATGTATAGGTTTCCTGCAACAGCCGTCCGGGTGTTTGAAAGCTGTTGCATTTGCTTTGTCCAGTCGTGTGCCTTCACAACTACTTTCTGGAACTTGTGAAGGAAAGCGAAGAGTTGCTAATATGTGCTTTCTTCGCCTCTTATTGCATGCACCTCACAAATGAGCATGTCTTCATGATCAACCACCAATATATGTGGCAAGTCTGTTGTACACTGGAACGTATTTTGACTTCTTTAAATGCCACACAGAAGAATACTGTTAACGAGGAAGGCGTCGCGTCTGAATGACCTGCGGCAAGGTCCCGCGCTCTTCTGCAGCCAAATTACGCAACTATTCCTTTCTTTTGCGTCTTGTGCGGTCTAGACAGTAGGTGCCATCGCTGGGACGCACATGTTTCAGCCCGAGGCGAGAGAAAGCACAGGTTAGTCGCCAAAACACAATGTTCCGTGACGACGGCACCGCTGGATAAACACTGTCGCCGTCTCTGGTAAAAACACCTGCACACACCTGCACAACACGCACGCGCCAGCTCTGAGACGATCCCGCCACGGACGTCTGACTAAACCGACTACACAAAGTCAAGAGTCCAAAAGTCTGAGTCAAATACCAATCTTTTATTTTTATTTTACATGTTTTAATATTTCTTATGTGATATACAGATATAGGCCTGTTTGAATATTGTTTCCACACAATGTGCTTCATCTTCAAATCCGTTATGAGGGCCTTATATTTCAGTCACCCGTGACTCCTAATACCTCTTCAGCCAAGTGCGTCTCTTAAAGACTAATTTCCTAAAGACTAATGTCTCACATCGTCGCTGCTGCTCGTGTTTTGACTTTTTGAAGCACTTCTGTTGACTACGAAATAACTTCTTTTGGTAACAATGTCATACGACCTTAGTAAAGCGGTTCGAGGCCGATTTGATCTGCTGAGTGCTGGAAAACGAGCCCAGTGTCACGTTCCTCTTGTTGCTATACGGACCTCTCCAGCTTATTGTGTCCGTCTTTGTTTCCTGACCCTAATTGTGTATGTGGAAACATTTAGGACGTGTTCCAGTTTTGTCACTTTAAACATTATAATTGTTACACGTATGAATATCCTGCGAAAATCGCCTATAAATCTTTGATAAGTGGTAAATCACTTCCTCCATTTACATGCTTAAGTTGACCCATTAATGACCCATTACGGGGAAGTTGCGTTATCAAGTAGGCTAACACATCACCTCTTGGGATAGTGAGGCACCACAAACAACCCACCACCCCCATGATCATGAGATTATAAATTATTAGGTAGGGTTTTTTGAAAAGATGATTGCGTAATTACCCTGGTTAAAACCTATGTGAAAGTACATGCTGAATTACTGTATACATTCATTTCAGCGTGTATTTTATGTTGAAATAGCTTCAGTAAACATCACTATTTTAACTAAATAGCATCAATATGTCCAAGGAGTCAAATCAGTGGAAAAGTAGCTATCACTTATGTATAATATATATATATATATATATATATATATATATATATATATATATATATATATATATATATATATATATGTGTGTGTGTGTGTGTGTTTGTTTGTATGTATGTGTATGTATGTATGTGTGTTTATGTATGTAGGTATGTATGTGTGTTTATGTATGTAGGTATGTATGTATAAAGAAGGTGGTTAGAAAATGTACTAAGCCAAATCATTCAGTATTGTGGTTTAAATAAAGTAACCTAGATCACGTTAATACAGGGTAAACCTTTGATTCTTGTTCTGGTTCTGGTCATTGACGGTGTGAATAAGGTTATAATAGAGCAAATGGCACACTAATACGTCACAGACAAATTACTATGTTGCCGTTTCAATAGCATGTTCTGTAGGTCTATTTCTGACAGTGCCCAATAAGGGAGTAGGCTACTATTTAGTATGGTGCTACACGGTTTCGGGTGCAGCTTGTGTGGGGAGTATTCTATTAGTCAGAGAAACTGCTGCTAAATAAGAACTCCGTATTGAAGATGTAATGATGGCTTTTGCCGTTTCTCTGCCGAGGCCAGGAACCTCCCCTACTCCACGCTGCCCCGCGGGAATCCTGCACTTCTAGTATGACCAGTGAGGTCAGAACTTCCACGGCTGGAACAATAGGATGACATAGACAGAGCACAATTTGGCAGTAACTCAGGGATTCCATTTGATGTCTATAAACACAGGCCTATTGAGAGATTGTGAACTTACCCGTAGACGCTGGACTTCATGGTTTACTGACGCCTCATGCAGGTGGGAACACGTGAAGCCATTTTCTTAAATGCATATTTAGTCTGAAGCACCTGGTTTCCATGCTTATTACTGAACTTATAGATAAGCCCTTTTGTACTGAAGAGCTTCTTTGAAGGTAAAGGCGGAATGTGCTGAATGTTTCCTGCACGTGAGTGGGTGTTCCAGATGTGTGTCATAACATTGGTGCATAACATTGGACTCTATGGGCCCTAGGAATGCGAAATTGAATTTACACCCAATTTTCGTGCATTGGATCTTCTGACATAAATGGTTTCGGTGCAGCAAAAAAAAAAAAAAAAAAAAAAAAAACAAGCTGGTTAATAATTCTTCAGCTGCAGCGTACTGTTTGGTGACTGGTTACTTATTAAACATCTTGTTTACTATGCCATTTCTTTTAATCAACAAAATCACACAGTTCATTACTTAACCCATATGTTAAGATCTTGGTAACTTCTTTGTACTGGAATCAATGACTTAAAAATGTTTTATTTAAAATTATGCTATCAACAGGCTGTCGACAACTCTTCAAAACGTCATGAATGTGTTTGTTCTGTGCACTGCAAATACAAGCATGTTTGTTTAGCTGTAAAAACAAGGCTTGTCAACACCCATCTCCCCAACTAAATATATTTACAGGCATATACAACTTCACTAACTAACTAAACTGAAAGTCAGAATGAATATTATTCCACAACAGCCAAAGGACGAAGGGTGCTTCTTTTTGCCAGGATATGCTGATTCTACACAGGTGCAGTATCTCCTCCACCCTGGGCGTGGAAGTGGAGGGGCCTCCATCCATGGGGCAATAGTAGCAGTAGTAGCCAGAGAAACAAAGAACTGAACCCCCGGGCAAGAGGGAGGAGCTGGATGAGTAAGTGAAATGTAGACGGACAGGTCCAGTGAGAGGCCCGGCCCACATAGTTTGCTCTCATTCTCTCTCTCTCTCTCTCTCTCTCTCTCTCTCTCTCTCTCTCTCTCTCTCTCTCTCTCTCTCTCTCTCTCTCTCTCTCTCTCCCCTTTCTGTCTCTCTCTTCATGTCTCTCTCTCACTCTGCCCTCCTCTTACTTTCTCTGTCCAGGTCCGCTCTGTCTCTGTCGCGCTCACTCTTTTCCTCCCTCTCTCTCTCTCTCTCTCTTTTCAGGAGGAGCTTGTGTGGGTGTGCACGTGTGTGTGTGTGGATGTGTGTGCGTGTGTGTGTGTGTGTGTGTGTGTGTGTGTGTATGTGCTTGTATGGAACGTTGTCACTCTGGGCTTCCTTTCCACAGCAGGGAGGGTTACATTTCCTTAGCCTTCATGCACATTGGAATACCGGGCCTTTTCCCTCTCTCTCTCCCTCTCTCTCCCCATTCTGCCTTATCTTCCGGAGGAAGGAATTCTGGAGTGGGACCATTGATTTGAGGTGCAACTTTTTTTTTCTCCCCACTCACTCGCTCGGTGGCGAGTAGCCTTCAGCAGTGGGTGCTGCTGATCTCGGTGAGCGCGTGTGCGTATGTGTGCTTGTCGTGCTCCGAGAGAGAACGACCGTGACCTGGAGACATGATGCGAAATGGCACACCAAGGTCCTTGACCACCACCACCACCACCACCACTGCTGCCCTGGACCAGGACAATGAGGTAAGGGGCCCCGGCGGCCGGCTTCCTCTCTTAACTTCCTCCGCCTTCCCCTCTCAATCTTTCTCTGAGCTCTGACCATCTGCACAACCGTCAGGGCCTGTGAGCTCTTGGGTCTGTTTGCTTGTTTGCACCCTCCACACCCCCCCCCCCCCCCCCCCCCCTTCTGTCTTCAGAGTCCTCTCCCTCTCTCCGGCCACCCGATTGTCTCTACCCCTCTAGGCTAGATTTTAACACCCCTCACACATCATGGTTAATCATCCTCCAGTTTCTATGTCAGCTCAGGGATATGTTTAGCACATCAGGGCTGTAATAAGAGCCTCCTGTCTGAGGTCCAGAAACTGGTCATGTTTATTTTATCAGTGCCTGGCATTGAATTGACTGTAGCCGTACTCGGCTGGCCCTGAGAGCCCTCTTTACAGCTAATCAACACAAAGCCTCTCGGCTAAGCCCCAGAAAAGTCAACAACAAATGCCAAAAAGACAATTGACAATAGCTTTTCATGACTGTCGCTACAGGTCTATGTTATTTGTATAGAAATGCCCATAGGTAATGGAAGTTTCTGTATTGGCAAATTGAAAAGGCACTCCTTTTCAGAAGTGAATGGAGATTTTTGATATTTATTTTCAAATGAAATGTCACAAGTTCTCAGGAGGCTCTATGTGTAAATTAGGAACTGGTGTTATGCTGTTTGTGGCAGGTGTTCAGTTGTGTGTGTGCACACACAGCCACCCCTTTATTAGCCCGCAAGGCGTGAGCTGTTTGCGCCGTAAGCCAAGGAGGAGTCGTATAGAGTAAACCCACACACACACACACATACACACCACAGTTTGGAACAGTTGCCGTTTACCCGGTAGCCTTCCAAGAAGCACACGGATTAACTTCTGCAGGAGTCCTGCAAGTGTGGTGAAGCTGCAGCTGGGGACTGTGGCTGGGGACTGTGGCTGGGGACTGTGGCTGGGGACTGTGGCTGGGGACTGTGGCTGGGGACTGTGGCTGGGATGTCTCTCATTCGTGTCTGACACTGAGCTGCCCTTTTACCCCTGACTCCCTCCCTTCCTGTGTCAGCTGCTGAAGCATGTAAACAATGGCCAGCGTCCAGCACACAAACATCGAACTCTGCCTCCATTTTTACTTTTACACGCACGCCGGGTCTTTCTGTCAGGAATACAGATGTCTAAAAATGTATCCATTGATTTACTTTTTTTTTATCCACTGATTTAACATTTTTCTACAAAATCATTTTTCCTAATAATCAGTATTGAAGTAAAATTAATGATAAAGGCGTTAAGGATAGTGACAGAACAGAAGGTTTTCTCAAAGACTTGCCAAAAGGAGTTGAAGGGAGAATAATCTCATATTTGAGTCTGGCACCAGAGTATTTCCTGAATCTTGTAAACACCGCTATCATACACGTCAACAATGTAACGCATCGCATCCTCCGACAGCACCATGATTTCTTACTGAATTACCTGATAACAGAATGGAAAAACTTACATGCTAAATGAATAAACTCCAGTTTACCTCATTTCCAGTTAAATCTCTAAAGAGTTAGACTTGCCAAAATATTTTGGCTTTAAAATTATGAACCAGACGAGAATGAGACTGCTTGCATGGATGCAGATCGTGCGTTTTGATAAAATTCTCAGAATGTTCTCAGTAGATTCCCAGAGGATGCTCGCTGTATTCTGATGGCCCTGAACATTGTCACTTTGTCTTGAGAAAATCTTGTAAGTCACAATTTAATAAATGTCAGCTGGCCTTCATAGTTTCAGAATGTGTCATGACAAGGGGACTAAGAGAAATTGCACAGACATTAAGAAAAATATTTACACGTCTGATCAAGGTCTGTCAGAGAGAAAATGTTTCGTAGTGGCAATTATAAGTTTGTGACTTGGACTAATGATTTAGATTTTAACTAATTTGTTTTTCGTGTGTTTTTTTTTTAAACTGAATCATTTAGCGAGGAATCAGACGTCTCCGACTGACCCTGCGACCTGAGGAGACCTCCAGCCGCCATAATGAGAGGACGAAAGGCCCCCAAAACTCTGTAGGTGTCTCTCTCTTCCTCTTGGAAGACATTGTTTAGAAGACATTTCCTTCTTCCTTTGGTTAGATCACAGCACATTTCTCTTTTCTTGCTTTGCTCGTCTCTGAGAAGTTTACCAGAACTGATATGATGATGCGACACAGGACGAGGTCACATGGAATCATCCACACTGGCTCTGGGAAGTGAAGCCAGTTCAGCCACGTTATTGGTCAGCTGTCTCTCACTGACTGACCTCATTTTTTTCCCCGCTGCCCTTTGATTTCCTCTCCCCCCATTTCAACATCACTTTCTCCAACATACTGTTCGAAAAACAAAAAAAAGAAAACTGCAACCTCAGAGATTTACTGTGCTCATCCTAAGGGTGTGGTGTGCATACACATACCAAGAGGAACTGGTCTCTGAATGGCGTAATCGCTGTGTACTTCGCCATCAGAACGTGATAAAAGAGAGAGCGTGTCTCCACAGTGGACTGTGGACTGTGTCCCCTTACTCATCACACACACACACACACACACACACACACACACACACACACACACACACACACACACACACACACACACACACAGCCGTGCCAGCTGCTATGTTACAGACTGTGTGAAACAGGAGCAGTAGAGGGTGTCGTGTGTTGTCGACCCTCCTCGTGCTCACATGACTGTACGCTAAAGCACCTCCTTGTTCTTCTGCAGCCACCAGCATGGTGCATGTAATCGAGCTGACTGTTTTCCAGGGGCAGAACTATATTTCTTACAGCACATATTGTTATGGTCAGCCTGTGACAGGAGCGCGTACCTGGGGCGGTGATTATAACAGCGAGGGGAGGAGGGTCAGCGTAGTGCCCGCCACACTTGCGTGTGAGTGTGACCTCTATACCACGGCCTGGTGTTCACCTCTCGCCACTCAACACCTCCTGCTGCTCAGAGTTCCAGTGATAACTGCACGGGGCTTCTGCCATTACGCTGATAGCTGCACATCCTTAGGCACCGCCCCCATGGCACTGTTCCCATGGCGCTCTTCCCATGGTGTCCATGGCAGCGGCGGGTACTTGCAACTATACTCTACCATACATAGGCAACTGCGCAGTGAGAGTGAGGCTGTCGTCACCATCTTCATCTGCGTCACCAACCACCAAATTCCAACCGCTTATCCCTCATGCCTGCTCCAACCAGCCAGCTCAACCCCCCCGTGTTTCCAAGGGCATCATTTCAGGACGCGATGTGTTGTTTATTGTTTTTTTTTTAGGCTTCGGAGTTTCGTGACGCAGCAGTGTGTTGACATTTTCGTACGCCAGGGTGTTTGCTGCCGTAGGTCGGTGAGAAAGGACTGCTGTGAACCTGAAGTCAGGCCGCCAGCTCTGTGTGAGATGAAGCCAGTGTTGACGGCTTCATCTTTAGGTGAAGTGAAGTACGTATGTAGTAGTTTAGACCATCGATCACAGAGCCTCTTCGTTTTGCATGAGTCTGCTCACGAGTGCGTAGCAGACTGCAGCTGGCAACCTCGCATGGGCGTTTCGGGACTGCCATGGTTGCATTTTTAATGGATTTTTGCTTTCAGTCCAAAGAGGTAACAAAAACAAAACACGGCCTTCAAACACAGGCCGCAATTATGTGTGACGCAGCCACCAGCATGAAACCAGCACAGGGAGAACAAGTGTGTGTGAGGGAGAAACACACTCAGAGTAAAGAAAACAGGCACGACCAGATAGCTGCGCAGAAGGAGGAGGCCGAGCTGAGCTGTCTGCTGTTTAAAACAGCTATGTGCTTACTAATGCAACAATGACATGTTGATAGTGATCGCCAAGGAAATGAAAAAGGCCGTGTTCGGTAATCCAATCCTGCGTAGGAGACGGGGCCACGCATCGCCTGATACGGGTCGGTTACAGCGGCTGCACCCTGGCTAGGAGTCGCCCTTTCAGACAGATCTGAGATCAGCTTCACTCGGTCAAACACCCTAATAGGAACTGGGGGTGCGCTGGGCAGCTTGAACGTTCTGTTAAGGTGAACACCACCTGTTGCACATGAGTAGAGGGAGACTACAGAACGCATGCTCTGGAGGAGAGTAAAGAAGACCATTGCACGCACAAGGGAGATTTCTCCAGTGACTTAATGAGCAGCGTTGCCTAAATAAAGTTTCACTAGTCTAAACATACAAAAACGTCAGTAAACTGATTTGCAGATCTGATGAGTTTTGCTAAAAAAATTTAATTTGGTTGTGATGCCGGATAATAAAATAATCAATACTAAAGGTAATCGATACTGAAAGCATGCTTCTACAATTGAGATTGTTGCTGGTTTATCTTATCGGTCTGTCTGAGGTTACATCATGGATGTTAGGAAGTCACGTCTCAAGGTTCCAAAGATCAAACATCTAATGACCACCTGTGAAATGCTCTGTTCTCGTGCTTTACGAAATAATGTAAAAAGATACGCAGGGTATAGTTGGAAGAAGCAGTGGTGGTCCGTGTGGGTTCTTTTGAGGATGTTTCGATTTACTGGTGTGTTTTTAGATTCCCAGGCCTGGGTCATTCATGCTGGTTATAGAGCAAACCCCGCTGTGTGTGAGACACGATGAAGGACTGTGAACAACACTGCCTTCCTTGTTCTCTTATCTTTACTAGATATGACCACGCCTATTCTGTCGCTCCAGAGCTAATTAGTGCACTCTGGGGGGAGGGGGGGGGAGACTCGCTAGACAAAATATTGTGGAGTGTCTTTGTGGGAATGTGTCTGTCTGTACATTGGGGAATGTTGAGAGAGGGAATACTGGTTTTAGTCTTTAGTCTTAGTGCTTATTGCCTATAGCTGCATGAGTTGTGGTGATGTTTGTATGTAATTCTGAAATTCTTTTCCTCTCTAAATTCCTCACTACATTGTGATGGAACTTGTGCAAAAAGGGGCGTGACCACTATGCAAACCCGATTACAGCTGTATGAAAGTATGTGCTTGGCTTAAAATGGGGAATACCGTTTCCTGGATCTGTGCAAACACGTGCTTTTGATTAATTCAGCGTCCTTCCGTTTTCACGTTGCAGTGTAGTTCTCAGAATAGAGCGACATTTGGTCCGTCTGATGATCCATTACGGCCTACAATTTGTAAAATGAGGCACAACCATGCGACGTGCAAAAAAAACCTTCTGTGCCACAACAGCTGGATTCATAATGTCAAGCCTCCTTACTCCATCCATAGTGGATGGTGGGTTTTCATTTGACAATGTTGAGGAGCTCATCAACGAGCGCTTCTGTGCGTTTGTGTTGCAGGAAGGGAAGACGGTGAGGAACTCATGGACGAGGAAGAACGGCCTTATGCAGAGAGAGAGTCCGCAGGGCCGGGAGTCACCCGTGGACGACAAGGTGCGTGCTCGCTTCAGCGGCCAAAACACACCTAATATGAGCTGCTGTGCCAACACTGTCAGTGGATGAGCTCTGGTGTGTGCTTTCACCAATAACACTCGTGTTTAAGTTTGTGGTAGTTATTAATGTAAAGAGAAGGAAACGGAGTTCCTAAAAACGCTGAGGCTTTTGCTGTGTACACAGACGCTATGTATACATGGACGCTGGTGTCTTCTGCGTATACACGGACACTGTTGTCTTCTGCGTATACACGGATGCTGGTGTCTTCTGCGTATACACGGACACTGGTGTCTTCTGCGTATACACGGACACTGGTGTCTTCTGCGTATACACAGACACTGTTGTCTTCTGCGTATACACGGATGCTGTTGTCTTCTGCGTATACACGGATGCTGGTGTCTTCTGCGTATACACAGACACTGTTGTCTTCTGCGTATACACGGATGCTGGTGTCTTCTGCGTATACACGGACACTGGTGTCTTCTGCGTATACACGGACACTGTTGTCTTCTGCGTATACACGGACACTGTTGTCTTCTGCGTATACACGGATGCTGGTGTCTTCTGCGTATACACGGACGCTGGTGTCTTCTGCGTATACACGGATGCTGGTGTCTTCTGCGTATACACAGACACTGTTGTCTTCTGTGTATACATGGACACTGGTGTCTTCTGCGTATACACGAACGCTGGTGTCTTCTGCGTATGCACGGACGCTGGTGTCTTCTGCGGACTGCCACTGCTTGTCTTGTTTGCCATTTCCTCTCATCACCTGACTCATCGGGAAGTTGACATTTCATGAACCGAATCCACGCCACGTGCCCATGATGCATAGCTCTGATGCTTTCACATTCAGAATGCCAGATGCTTCCCTGATGATATCATTATGAGTCTTATGACGAGCTTGTCTTATGTCCATCCACTTTTCTTCCGCATTTGCGCGTTGGATGTGCGTAGCCGAGACTCCGGGTCAGGCAGGCTCGGGGCAGAACACGCTTTGTGTGCCGCTGGCTGCCTCGCTGAAACTGGACACCGCCGCATGGGCCCGTTTTTTCTTTTCTTTTGTCACTGCCCGTTTTCCGAGTACCGGATCTGACCAGTCAGCATCACTGTGTGCACGGACGTCTGAGCGTGCGCATGCAGAGACCCCAGTGTGCCCTCCACACCAGCAACAACACACTGGTCTGCTTGTTTTCGCTGGTGTCGAGGAGCTGCAGGTGCTCCCGCACGTGCGGATAAGTGCGCGCACACACACACACACACACACACACACGCAAGCAAATATGCCTTTACCCAAATGTTCACAGTCCCAAACACAGCAGCAATGTTTAATCTGCGCTCATTTCTGCGTGCACACACACACACACACACACACACACACTCACATGCCCGGCGATGGAAATTTGACCCGTGTGGTGTTGTCCTTCTCAGCCCTCCTACAGCTCGATCGATGGTGTGGAGCGGGGGACGCTGTCGGAGCCCAGAGTGTTTGGTGTGGTGCAGCGTCTGGGAGAGCACCAGGAACAGGAAGTGATGGCTCGCAACTGGCCCGTCAGTCATCTGAGGGACGAGATGAGGTACATCCGCGAGGTGAGTACAGAAGGCACAGAGAGGACATGAACGAGGCAGAGTGTAGGACCCCGGGGAGGGGCACCTCGCTGAGGGAGATGGTTCTGGATTCTAAAATAAAAATGTCCCAAGTTCGTCCCCAGCAGCATACTGTGTGTATTAGTACATGAGGGTAGATATCTCAAGAGAATCAAATATTTTATGCCTTTATTACGCAGACTACTTACTTTGCATCTGATGTTACCCTTTAACATCATCTTTGTAGTAAAACAGGTGAGTTGAACTCTAATAGGAAATGGTGTGGACAGAGTGTCGCTTGTCTTTCAGGTGCGGGACTCCTTGGAGAAGGTGAGAGAGCGAATGTATGGTCAGTTCGGAGGGATGCAACAGTCAATGCAGAAACTCTCCCAGGAGCTGAGGGTGAGAACCTAAGGAACGTCAGTCTTCCTGAACGCTCCAGAGGTCGTCTTTCGCTCGGCCTGTCGCATTCACCTTCGGAAGCCGCGTTTGCTAATCCAGCGATGTGTCTCTTCTGCGTGCGTTGCAGTTGGCCAACTCCCAGAAGCACTACCTGGAGGCGGAGGTGAAGACGGGCCGGGCGGCTCTGGAGAACTTCGACCAGTTGAACAGCTCCCTCATATCGGCCAACATCGACCTGCAGGTAAACGGTCGGCCCCGCGCACCCCCTCAAGGTCCTGCCAGAGAAACAAACCCATTTCACCGCGATTGACACTTTGGCATTGAGATTGACACCATAATTGACACTTTTAAAATTAATTATATATAATAATAATAATAATATTATTATATATAATATATATATAGCTACTTCAGCATGTTGACATTTGCTGAAAGTGAGAGTACTGGGAGACAATGCTTAACCAGTCTGGCAGGCTAAGCTTTATCCTGCGAATCAAATATGTGCAGCCACACAAAAGCCATAGTGGAGCACCCACAGGCTGTGGCCATTCCCAAGCCGCTCTGGGCGCAAACCAGTAATTGGGTCAGTCGCTGTCACCCGAGCGGGTGCATGTGCAGCGTTCTTTTGAATGCACAGGGGAGCTGTGCTCAGTGTTGGAGGTGGTATGGGTAGGCGTGTGCTGAGGGGCCGTGGCTCTCTGGGGGTCGTTGCAGAAGTCCCTGCTGGAGAGCTGTCAGGGCCGCGTGGGGAACCGGGAGGAGATGAGGGCCCTCCGCGCCTCCTTCGAGAAGACCGAGGAGAGACTGAGAGAGCGAGAGAAGCAACTAGCTGCTGCCCAGGCTGAAAACAGCGCACTGAAACTGCAGGTGCGCGCGCACACACACACACACACACACACACACACACACACACACACACACACACACACACACACACACACACACACACACACACACACAGAGTAAAGGACAAAATTGACTTTCTGTCTCCCTTTTATATAAGCAGGCATTTGGTTTGCATGCGTGCGTATACATGGTTATAGTTATGTTTACTCACTGTTTCTACATTTGTGGGGTTGTGTAGATGGAGGCCTCTAAAGAGGCCACTGTACGTGCTCTGAGAGAGATGAACGCCAAGCTGCAGCAGGAGTATGAGGAGAAGCTACAGGAGCTTCAGAGGAAACACACACAGGAAACCGAAGCTCTCACGGTACACCCAACCACAGTGCATCTAACACACAGTAGACTGTAGGTAGACTGTAGTTCTCAGGGTACACCCAACCACAGTGCATCTAACACACACAGTAGACTGTAGCTCTCAGGGTACACCCAACCACAGTGCATCTAACACACACAGTAGACTGTAGCTCTCAGGGTACACCCAACCATAGTGCATCTAACACACACAGTAGACTGTAGCTCTCAGGGTACACCCAACCACAGTGCATCTAACACACACAGTAGACTGTAGCTCTCAGGGTACACCCAACCATAGTGCATCTAACACACACAGTAGACTGTAGCTCTCAGGGTACACCCAACCACAGTACATCTAACACACACAGTAGACTGTAGCTCTCAGGGTACACCCAACCACAGTACATCTAACACACACAGTAGACTGTAGCTCTCAGGGTACACACAACCACAGTGCATCTAACACACACAGTAGACTGAAGCTCTCAGGGTACACCAAACCACAGTGCATCTAACACACAGTAAACTGTAGCTCTCAGGGTACACCCAACCACAGTGCATCTAACACACACAGTAGACTGAAGCTCTCAGGGTACACCCAACCACAGTGCATCTAATACACACAGTAGACTGAAGCTCTCAGGGTACACCCAACCACAGTACATCTAACACACACAGTAGACTGTAGCTCTCAGGGTACACACAACCACAGTGCATCTAACACACACAGTAGACTGAAGCTCTCAGGGTACACCAAACCACAGTGCATCTAACACACAGTAAACTGTAGCTCTCAGGGTACACACAACCACAGTGCATCTAACACACACAGTAAACTGAAGCTCTCAGGGTACACCCAACCACAGTGCATCTAATACACACAGTAGACTGAAGCTCTCAGGGTACATCCAACCACAGTGCATCAAACACACAGGAGACTGAATTTCAACTCAAGGGTACTCTGAGTTGTACAACCGCTCAGAAAACTACACTTTGAACTTGCATAGCACACATTACTAATTGTAAATTCAAGTTACACAACCACATTGTACAAATTGAATTCACGGAACCACTATGACAACCACCCATGTAACTTGCACAAGCACAATGATGACATGCTCACAATCACCCCTTGGGATATAGGATTGTCATTTTTAATCAAATAACTAAAAAAAAAAATAACATAAGTCTTATGACAGTTGTATGAAAATGTATGACAGTTGCTCCTCCTAGTGGCACATAGATATATTTTTTGAGGCAATTGGAACATTCCTGGAGGTGCATCTCAAAACTGGGGGAGCGTCTCAAAACTGGAGGTGCATCTCAAAACTGGGGGAGCGTCTCAAAACTGGAGGTGCATCTCAAAACTGGGGGAGCGTCTCAAAACTCTGAATCTGAACCTCTTGCTCAAACTGAGGATTCTAACATACTCTAGCATTCTTTTTAAAAAGGAAAAGAAAAAGCACATAAACATTAAGCAAATATGAACGCCGCGTGCTCTGTTCGACCCAAGGCCCAGCTGGAGGACTACACTCGCCGTCTGGAAGAGGCGGAGACCAACGTGAGACTGGCCGAGGTAAAGATCGCCGAGAGGGACCAGAGGATTAACGAGGTGGAGCGTCTCCTGGACTGCATGGCCCAGGTGAGCTCCGCCGGTCTCCCCCACCTGCCCCCCCCACCACCTGCCGGCCCGCCTTGGCCCAAGCTCACCTTAAAGGGCACAGAGCGTGACTGCTTCTGTTTTGTATTTCTTGCAGGAAAAGGGCCAGCTAACCGAGAAGCTTTGTGTCTGTGAGAAGCGCTTGCGGAGCTTGGAAAATGGAGACCAAACGGATTCGGGTGGCATTAAAAAGTCAGCACTGACCGATGTGTTTTTTTGTTTATTTGTTTGTTTTTTTACAAGAGGCCTTGTGAGGACGATATTTCAAAGTAAAAGTACATGCTGATGTTAGCACATTGGTTTCTAGTGAATTGCACTATAGTAAAACGGCTAGTGGGAAATTCTAATGAAATACATTTTTATCGTGGTTCTGATAGTGGGTGTGTGTCCTTTCCCAGGACTCAGCATTTACAGTTACAGAAGGAGTCATCTGACCTGAAAGAGAGGATAAAGCACTTGAATGACATGGTGTTCTGCCAACAGAGAAAGGTCAAAGGCATGATTGAAGAGGTGAGACCTTATGGAAACCCTTTCCACGCATGTCTCATTAGGTCATGTGCTATAATGAACATTGTGCTATAATGTGTATGTGTATAACAAATATTTATATTGTAAACAAATAGAAATTCTTGGTAAAACATTGGTTAGTTTGGCATAAGTGTCATGAAAATGGAATACATGTCGCAATTAAATCCCAAACCATAATATCCATTATCATCAAATCGTATAAAGTGTCCTCAGTGTATTGTCTGACGGATGTGTGAATGTGATCGTCTGCTCAATGACTTTTTCCTCAGGTGGAAACGCTCAGAGCTAGTGTGGCCCAGAAGGACATGTACATTTCAGAACTGCTGGACAGGATAGCGATTGTGGAGTGTGAGGTAAAATCAGAGTGGAACCCCCTCCGTGGGGTCTGTTTCTCACTGCCTGTCGCCCTGAACTCTCTGGACATGCACAGAACGGCTCAGAGGAGAATGGCGTGGGACGCTCTGAATGCCGTGGCCACTTGGGGGCTGCTAGGCACCGTGCTAAATCTCTCTTTACTGCCTTTTCTCAATACTTCTCTCCTAAGCAGCATGCCAAACAGAAGGTGTTGTTTTTTTTTGTTTCTTTTTCTTTTTACTGTGAAGTTTGGTGGAATACACACTACATTTGCCAGACACTACGTAGCTGCAGGAGCAAGACCCATTATAATGTTCTAAATAGCTTGCACACATGAGGACAAATTTGGATGGTCTGGTGGCTCTTAAGCACTTAAACATCGAGAAACATGAATTAACTCTCCAAACATTGTGAACTGGGGGTTTAAACTCAGAACTCTTGTTACACTGTTTCTTGTTTAGTACACTTTGTGTGTCTGTCACACTCCCAATTTTTTTAATCAAGTGAGGGATTGAAAATTTCCCAATTCACACGACCTCTCTAGCCAGCTTATTTCAGCGTACTTTTACATCTCTGGCAAATGATAGCTGATGTCTCCAAACCAACTTCAAGAACCGTATTATGGAGTTAGCATGGAAGGCTTCTGTGGACATCAGTTCTAGCGGCGCATGTGCGATGGACGCTGCTTGTCCTCTCTCTGCTGGTCTGACTGCGTGCTGTGCTCTGCTCCTTTCCCTAGAATAATGAGTATGAAGACAAGCTGAAGTATTTTATGTCTGTACAGAGTGTACCTGAGAATAAACCGCTCACCAAAGAGGTTGGAGTTGGCTGTGACCTGCCCGTTAGGTAAAGCTAGATCGGCTTGCCATTACAAATTAAAGGTCACACAGCCGAAACATTGTCTGGGGTTTAATTCATCGCTTCCTCTTCACAGGGAAAACGATGCCCAGCCCCGTGCAGCGCTGATGCAGTCCAGGACCACCCCAGTCCTTAGATCCCCAAGCAGACTAGAATACAGTTTACTCCAATATACACCTCTGCAGTATAGCAATATGCTCTCCGCAAACACACAGCAAACTGCAACAGGTCCTGGAGAAAATGCATCAGATTCGAATCCACCACCACAGCGTGACTGTGAAGAGTCAAAGTCACCAACGTCTCCAGTTTCAGAACTGTCATCTTCCAACACTAATTCAAACAGACTGACTTCTTCGAGGATCTACACACCTTTTATGAAGCTAATGGAACTCTCTGCTAAATATAAAGTGAATGAAATGGGGCTAAAAGAAGTGAATTAAGTCATTTTCTGAACTGGAAAAAGTATTTTTGTTTCTATCCATTCTGATCTGTGAATAACTTATTTTAAGGGTATACGTATTATAATGCACTTTTCTCTTTGTTTACAAAGAATATAAAAACAGCAATATGGTTAGAGATGGAAATTTCCTGTATTTTAGATTTATATTTTTCTTACATTTTAGCTAGCTTTGAGTCTTGTTTCTAAATATCATTTTGTCTATCAGTATGCACACTGAATAGGATGTATTCATATTTTACAAACAACGGTGGCTACATTTTTTGGGTAACACAGAATGCCATGTATGTGCTGAGTGCCAATGATATCATTTTGGATTATTTTCACAAGATGAAACAAGGAGGACCAAAACCCCTTCGTGTTGGTATTGTGGGTGATGTGACCTGTGCTTAGGGTAGTCTTACAATAAAGAGATTAACAAACCAGCGACCGTTAAACCGTATAATGCAGTTTTTGTCAGTCGCTTTGGTGCATTTGTCTATAATCTCTATAATTTAGCCACGTTGTCATATATCAGTGTACTCTGTAAACATTTTCTGATGGCTAAGGTTTAGAGGATGATTGAAAATGCACAAAGCTGTACATTTTGATAGTCTAAACTTATTGTATGTGGGATATTGATTGGATTGTTACTGCAGGAAACAGACAGAATTATACAAGCAACACTGCATGTAAGATTACAGTGCAATCTTTGGAAATAATCTGGAAATAATCTTTTGCAATGTCTTATCCAGAGTCTGCAGGCATCTGCTGTGATGTGATGCATCCATGGCAGTCAGCAGTGTCATCTGTCTATGTGTGTTGCCAGTTGAAGGCTCTATATGTGTTGCCATACTGTAAGATGCACCTCTGAGCTATTTTAGAGAGCTGGTTAACAATTGATTGATCTGAAGCTTCACACACTACTCTTCATCAGTGAGTCATGATCCACCAAATCACCAGTTCAGGAGAAATGTACCAAAAAAAGTCTAATAGAGATACATCAAATATGCTTTACACTTTATGACAACTGGTTCATCACTTTAGAATGTAATTACTATGCAAGGAACTAATGTTTTGGGGGCAGAACTATTTAACAGAGGAGTATAATATATTTCGATCAACATGGCAAAAGTAATTGATAACGTAGGAAACAACAGACAGGAAACAACAAAATAATTTGCTTCAATATGCCAAGCTTTTTTTTTCTTCAAAATGAGCCAGAAATTGCTTTTATGTTGCACACAAATGACTATATGATGTGGTTAAACAAGTAATTTTGAAAATTTTAATTTTTAAATTCAATTTTGATTAATTGATAAATTCTGATATTCAAAATACACCAAAGCGACTGAGAAAAAATAAGAATATTCCAGAATACATTAATGACACTACAACAACACTACAACATCGCCATCTTGAGGGAAAACTGGAATTAATACTAAAATTCATACTCTCCGTGCGATTGTCTTAATGTATTCTCTAGCAATACACAGCGCAGACAGCAAAAACAAATCACTGAATAAATATGGTAATATGTATGCTCGTCGCTATAAATGACGGAACTAGAAAGACGACCTAGTCGGTTAGGGTCTTTTATTTTGAAAAGAGTACTCCTATTCATACTCCTATTCCGTTATAATCGGAAGCTTCACCACTGAAGTTTGAAACTTGTGTTGATCACATTGACACTGACGATTAGCATTTAGCTGTCAATATATTTTTCATCTGTCGTTAAGGGGTTTCATCATTACACCGTCTTTGACATGAATAAAGTCTTATCTCCGCGCAATATTACGTGTAGGTTTGTGTTTAACTAGCTAGCAGGCGACAATGTCCTCGTCTCGGAGGGACCATCACGGGCAGCTCGGTGATCTGGGTAGCAAGAGTCAAGGGGAGCTTATTGAAATATTGTCACGTCAAGAAAAATTACTCCACAATAAGTAAGTAGCCGGCTGGAAAGCTGGTCTTTGTATTTCCCTCTTTTCTCGGCACTGTGTGAACGACCCAGTGCACGTCTAGGCTAGTTAAGGTGTGAGGATTACTTCAGCCTCTTTTGCTTATTGGGCTTTCTCTAACTAAGTAGTTGACTAACTACCAACTTGATGCTCCTAACGGTATGATATTTAATGTCAGATGGTTAAATAGACAATATTGGAGCGTGTTGATGTGCCGTGGGTTTATACACAAGGTTTCATTATTATGAAAAATAAAAACTTCACAATGATCAAATCTGTTTGAATGTAGTGTACCTGGGTTTATGTGATTTTCACAGGAAGTTCATCAACACCCTTCCTGATAAGGGTAAGAAGATATCCGACTTTGCGGACAGAGTGCACCTTGCGCTTGCAAAACTAAAAGAAGAAGAGACGAAACGAGCCAGTTTGTCTACTGTTCGAGAGGAATTACAGGCCAGATACCAGCACGCATTTGCTCAGCACCACCGCATAACATTAGTCTCAAATGGTCTGGAGACTGCGGGAGCAACCATCAAAGAGGATGAGGACTCGCTGGACGGTGGCACAACGCACAGGTCGTACACGGCGGGACATAGCAGCAGTGTGGGTGATCCACAGAGCTCCGACACTCTAGCAGAAAAGAGCAATGACTCCACGGAAGCCTCCAGTGGTAAGCTTGTAGATCTGCTGACTGACGAAGGGGCAAAAGACCGTGATCTTCTGGAGGCGTTTGAACGGGTCGTGCTCTCTGAGGGAAAAACTGCTTCACCCAAAGGCATCGGTAAAGACTCTTCATCGAGAAATCCCTTCGGTCACGCACAGTTTCACAAGAAGCCACATTACATAGACATCTTGGAGAAATCAGACTCAAGTGTGAGAGAGCCCAGATTCAAACCCAATCAGTGAGTAATAATTTGCAGTATTGGCCTTCTGATTTAACAGTTTTAACGAACATAATGTTACTGTTTCAGCTTTATGGAAATTAAAGAAGAGTTTATCCTAGTGAGGCTAATGTTAAATGCTTTTACACACTGTTGCTACTGAGTTATGACAGTGTTTGGCGTCTGTCCATCAGACTACCGACCCCGACGTCCCCCTCACCCGGTCAGTCTCCTGGCAGTGTTACACCACTTACGGCTGAGGCCAGGAGACAACGGGACAGGAAGCTCCTCGATGACATCACTGCTGCCCGGCTTCCCCCAATATGCCACAGCCCCGCCCAGCTGCTCTCACTGGAGGAGTCATTTGACCTTCTGCAAGAGCAGAAAAAAAGGCATCAGGTGTGTGTGTGTGTGTGTGTGTGTGTGTGTGTGTGTGTGTGTGGACATAAAACAGTCCTACCAATGGCTTGATGAGGAGAGTGCAGAGGCAGAGATCACAGCAGTCCAGGCATTGAGCACAAAGTCAACCGAAGCGGGTGTGTCACGCCAGATAACGGCCAACACGCAGGCTGTGCAAAGGAGCCTCCTGAGAGGAACCAGTACCTAACCAGCAGGTTGCAAGATGGTGGAGAGGAACAGCACTCACAGAGAGAGTAGTCTTGGTGGTGATGGGGGCACTGGGGGCTGTGGCCCCTAACCTACAGGACAGGCCCCCCGATAGGACCCAGGTTTGACATCATCAAACTCAGTCCAAATGTGTTCAGTCATGCAGTTTGAAGAACAGCAAAAATAATTCACTGCACCTTCTAACACTTTTGCCTCTGGTGAAAGGCCTGATATTTATATATTTTATATTTAGAATTGATTGTATTGCACGCTTGTTACAAGCAGATTGACCATGAATCATATACACAGATTCTAGGCCTCTAATGAGCAAGTCAAAGGTGATAGTGGCGAGGAAAATTCTGCCAGCAAGAGGAAGAAATCTTCAGAGAACCCAGGCAGGCAACAAGTAACAATGCAACAGAAGTAACAATGCATAAAGAATAATGTTGATTTTTGGAAACCAAACAGCTCAGCAGGATGGAGGTGATGATTGGCTGTTCACTAGAGTTTCCATGACACTCGGACTTTAATCTCATCTGCAAAATAGGGGTGGAACACGCAGACAATCCAATCCAGTACATTTAGAGGTTCCATAGTGGATATATTAGTCTCAACATGCAAGTACTCATCAGAGAAAAAGATGGTGATGCGTGATTGCGTGATTGACTGACTGAGTGCAGCAGGAACTCTGGCAGGGCTAGCTATCACAGCTTAGCTTGAAGGATATCGAGAAGGTAGCACAGACATGAGGGCTTCCTGAGAAATCCACTCCACCATCAGCAAACCTGTGTGGATCCATACGAGATGGCACCAACGTCTCAGTGTACTTAAATTCCCCGTGTCCATAAATCCCAGTAAAGAACCAGACCTTGTGATCTACGTAGGAAATGATATGAAATACGTTCGCTCAAATACCACAGAGAAAAGCCATGTTTGTATCTCAAGGGCATGTCTTGTATGTCAGACACTAGCAATAATTGAATGTATGTTAAACTATATTATGAAAAATATTACTTGTACACCTGAGTATAAATTGGTGCATGGTGAACTCCTTTCTCAGACATGCTAAATTGTTGAGGAGTGTTTATTTGAATAGTAGGAGCTTTCAAAGGAGCTTTCAAAACGAACAAACTGCACTATAATGCATAAAACCACAGGCGTTCAGTTTGTTGTTAAGGCCAGTGTATCTATTTCAGTCAACACCCTGAACACCTGAATCTGAGTACCTGGTGTGTTGTGATTCGGATTAAAAAAAAAACATATATTTGGACCATTTGGGAGTTTTCAAGGACTGGGCTGAGAGATATCTGTCTCTGTCATGGTCGTGGCATATTTAGAAAACTTCATGAATGTGTGAAGAGTTGTATAGGGTAGTATACTATAGTTGGTAGTGTATGTGTGCTCTTGTGTGCATGTGCTTTTCAGCATGCACATACATGTTTTAATTGCATTACAGGAGTTGCAGGCCAAGCTGGCTGCCCAGAAGTTGGCAGCGGGCCTGACTGTTAGTATGAGCAGCTACAATCCTGAAGGGGGCGCTCTGGGCGCCTACCGAGAGGTGCATGATGACGGGACCCACTCAGAGGAAGACTAATCCAGGACTCCCTTGACCCGGCCCCTACCTCAGGCTGCAGACGGAGGCTTTGAGCTGGACCTGTGTGCGCCGAGACCGGCTTTGTCTGCTGAAGAAGAAATCAATGCAGCTGTTGTAATGTTGACGGTGCAACAGATTATCTGCTGCTGATATCCTGAAGAATTTCAGACAGCTGTGAAAAGCCAGTTCAGAAGTGGGCCTGGCTGTGTTCTTAAATGTTTTTAATTTTTTATCATAAAGCACTTAAGCAGTGATCCACCAGGTGCAGGCCAGAGGACACAGGGCACTGCATGTGTTTTGTGGTTTTCTTGATATAACACCTACTGCCCTTTATAGGGGCATCCAGAAAGCCTTGAGATGAACCAGGTGTTGCACTGATACCCCACGCAGCCCCTGGCACAGGCCCCAGGATCACTCCACTACTAAAAAAGAATACATATCCTACGAAACCCACACAGAGGAACTACACACACCCCGTCTTATTTTTGTAAGCCTTAATTTGCAGTGTATGGTCAAATAAATAATTTGAGAACATAAACCTGTAATTAGATCTGTTGATGATTAACATCAGTAAAAAAAAAAAAAAACTTAAGCACTTAATGTGGTGCCATATGGATGCAACAACAGTTTGAAAAAAGTTCATTTCTTTCCTCAATTGTTTTGTTACCCTCCTCTGGTTTGATTATAGCGATGGGTCAGCCATCTTTAAGGCGAGTGATGTTATCAGTGCAGAAATTCATGACATGCCTCCAGTGATTAATACATGCAATGTGAAATAGTGGAACTTGAAAGAATTGGCCCAATTACCAGAGTACATCTGGACCACATTTAGGTCATGTTACTGCAAGAGTGGTGAAGCAGGTTGGGACGCCAGCGCCAACAGACGGGCAGACGTGACATATGGCAAATGCAATTCCCGCTCTCAACATGGAGATAAGGAACGCCAATAACCTTAAACCCCTGCAGCATTCATTCACACTAAATCTTGCCGACTCTCTAAACGTCAGAGGGGTGGTTTTTGAAATAGGATTCAGGAATCTTAATGAGGAGAGCGGGACTGAGAGGGGGTGGGGTGGAAGACCCAGTCGGGGCCGATGCTCTGCGATAACCTCTGCTGATTGCCAGTGTGTGTGTGTGTGTGTGTGTGTCTGAGAGAGAGGGGAAGAGAGTGAGACGAGCTCCAGAGTGCTGTCTGTGGACGTGCAATAATAAATATGTCAAGAGTTTTCAGAAGGGATCTTCTCGGCGCTGGTGTTAATTAAAGCCCACCTTGCTCAGAGAACATCGGAGGCTGTTGCCAGTCGCTCTGCACACTCGTATGGGCCTCGGTGCAGCTGAACGTCTGGTCCACAGCCTGAGGCTCGAAACTGGGCTCTTTGGTTTGAAAACTCCCCTGAACCCCACCCACCACCTCATCATAATATGTTCCTCATTGAGTCTGAGCAGATTTCTCCAACATCGCTTTCACAATCGTGCATCCAAAGGGACTGTGAACAACCTTTGGAAAACAAGGAAGGGAAGAACAATCGTACATAAATTAAGGGAAAGCCATTGTGATCACTTGCCAGTATGGCATAATCCGGGCTCAAAATATATACATTGGAAGTTTTCTCCATTTCGGTCACTGGGGAGGGCCAGGTCTGCAACGTCTGAGGTCCGTTAACTTTCACCGATTGTTTTAGTTTAGGTTCGTTGTGGGTTGTTTTTTTTTTTTTCCTTCTTGATTATTAAACGATGTGGTATGGAGGGGTTCCAGCAGGTTGCTCTGGGGTGGGTTCTCACTCCTTGTCTCCCTGTCCAACTTCAACCCATCTCCTGCCTCACGCTCCACTCGCACAGCTGAATTACAACCTCCATGTTCCTCTTTTATGATGTCATGATTTACCCCTCGCTCCTGAACGTATATGTGTCTGTTTCGGTGCAGAACGTGGGAGTTGCTCTCCTCTACCACGGTGCATGTCATCTGCGAGTAATTCCGAGTACCGTATATTTTCAGCTGTTTTTTTTTGTCCCCGTATTCTCTTTCAATCTCCCTTCTTCAAACATTACTCATTCCAAATAAGGGCCCAGAACAGAGCTGTTCAACTGTATCTACTGCTGTTCATCGTTACCTGTTGAAAGGACGTCTATGAATCAGTGACCGCCATACCCATCGTTTGCAATGCTGTTCTCTGTCTCCAGCACAGACCTCGACTTGATGTTGCCTCAGGCAAACTAAGTTCTAATCTAAAGAACCAGTATTAAACCTCATGAACATAGTATTAGGTTGTTTTATGGAACAATATTTGCTTTCAAAGTTATAGATAAATAACTCCTTAGAAATACATGGAAGACCATGAGAGTTTTTTATGAGTGTGAGAGAGAATTCAAAAACAAACAATTGACAAATCAGGCTGACGCCATTTTAAAACGACCCTGAACGAAATGTTCTTTGAGGTTATTCAACACTGGACTTCTCCTTCAAATCGTCAGGGATGGCTAAGTCATTTGGGAGGGTACAGCTGAGCAGACGCGAGCGTGAACTGTTTGCATTTTCATGCTTGACATCATCGGGGCAGCTTTAGGCTCCAGTGAGGGGAGAGCGTGTCAGCATTTAGGGCGTGACGCCCGTAACCCGCCGCCAGGCTGCGGGGAGAATCTTGGCCGGGACGTTTGGCCTGCGCCGTGCTCGGGCCCCGGGCGGTCCTCTCGATCCAGAGGGCGTTGTGAAGTGGCACGCCGTCGGTCCCGGTCGTCGTGTGCTCGAGGGCGTGCAGACTCCCCGTCTGCTCCTTCATCAGGCCCACGTGAAGAGTGTGGGACATTGAAACACGTCCCTGCTCCAGGACGGGCTCTTGGCGGAGGCTCACCCTGGTTCCTCTGGTTGACTTTTCTACCGTGAAGCACATCATGCCCCGTTTGTGTCTTGTAAAATGTCTGATTATAACGCTTAAATCACATTCGCTTAATTTGCTTAGTTCTCGCCCTCTTTTAATAAGTAGAGAGTGTGTTTGAAGAATTCCAGAGTAAATGAACACATATTCCGCCAGAATTTCTCAACCTTCCAGTGTAAAAGGGTATTAATGTTGTGTAACGCTTACGTAAGGTTTACTCTCAACAGACGTGTCTGTAGCTACGCTGTAATCTGTGCTTCTTCTCCAGTGGACGATGGCGTAAATGTACCATCAAACATCAGTGATTAGTGATTGTCTTGGAATAAGAAGACCTCATTGAGAACGTATCAAAACGTTGAAAAGGGGGGTCAACCTACACTGATATTAACTACAAAATGTCAGGAAAATTCAATCAGTGCTAGACCAAGTTATTCTGTAATGTGTATTCATCCTAATAGACATACCACACATGTAAAATTACCTCAGTACCTGTTAACGGGGATTATTTGCAGTAGGTCTTTACATTTACAGCTGTAAAACTCAAACGGCCTCCACGTGCCATTATTATATTTAGCAGCGTAGCGAGTGTGTTCACTAGGTTATAAAGACCGTCCTCAGCAAGGGCTGACGGGAGTGATTTGTTTTTTGAGCAGTATTTATTCATATTTAGTATTTTATGATACGTTTTCCCTGGTCTTTAGGTCACACCTGTTTAGATATCTAAACATTTGCGTCTTACAGACACCAGATGGCAGCAGCTGCTCTGATTTGATGGCCTAACGGCGTCTACGCTGGGGAGAGCATAGTCGGATAATGAGGTAAGGCTTTTAAAGTAAAGCATTTATTGTTCATTACCATTCAGTGGCAGTTACTTTGCACTGTTCTGTTTTACTGCACTTCACGTATCCGCAAGTCAAAGGAATGGCTTAAGTTACAAAACCTGGCCTCTTTACTGCAGAGTTTTGTGCTTGGCTGCGATGTCTGCGTTATGTGACAGGCTGAAGGGCAGTACCTGCAGGCTTCATCCCACAGCACAAGCTCTCCAGACAGGTCTTAAGCTCCAGCCAATCCAGGGCACATCTTCAGCTTTCAGACTGCAGTCCACATCTTCACCTGTGAAAATGTTTGCCCTGGTAGCCCTGCAGAGCAAATGCGAGGCAACGAGAGAGAGAGAGAGAGAGAGAGAGAGAGAGAGAGAGAGAGAGAGGAAGCGACGTGGAGAAGTTAGGCTGAATTTTGCCGAGTCCGCTACCGGCCAAGAAGCTGCCATTGTCCCAGCCGCCCTGCGACTGGGCTGGCATGGCTTTAAGCAGGCACTGCCGAGGCCTGTCAAAAACCCGTCACGGCAAGGAAGCGGTGTCGGCGGGAGTTCTCCCGGGTGCCAGGACGTCGGGGGAGGGGGGACGGGGGAGGAGGGGCACAGCCACCCGCCTGAGAGCACGGGCAAAACGAGGAGGGGAAATTCACATTCTTCCATGCAGATTCATGTAACAACAACAACAATGCGCTTTTGTCCCGTTCCTCCCCACCACCCCCCCTCCAGCACCTCCTCCTCCTCCTCCTCCTCCTCCTCTACTCCCCCCCCCCCCCCTCCATGCCTCCTCCCTTGAATGGGGCCCTCGCACATCAGCCATGGGGAGAGGGCTGCTGGCTCTACCCCGGCAGGTGGGTCTGCCCGTCTCCCCTAAAGGAGAGCAAGCGGATCCATGCAAAATGCAAGAGTGACTCTCTGCCTAGGAAAATTTGCTTCGGTTTCCAAGGATCCGATTAGCGCGTCCAAGCAATGGGCCGTCGGTCCCGCTGCGTGTGTACATGAGGTCAGTCTGAAAGCTGTCACTGGATGAGGCATGATGGATACAATGCGATGCTGGTTTCGATTATTTTCACGCTATTCAAGTGAAATCATGCTTCCTCATTTCTGAATGCACCCACTTGACGGGCACCAGGAGTGTGAATTAGCAGCTACTCGGGGGGATCGGTGCCAGCCGTTACAAATGGAGAATTGCTAACTTTATCCGAAGGGTCACGAAACATAAGCCGCCAGCATGTCAAACACCGTTACCGCCTCCTCCTTTTGCAGTGTTGCAGGTGTGAGAGAGGGGAGACCGCAGGAAGTTTTTGCGTGTCAGAATGAGCCAACGCGTCATGAACATGGTCCCAGGCCCATGATGCCTTGGACTTTGGGCCCTGGGTCTTACAGCAGTAGTAAAAGCTCACGGTATAGACAAGGCTTCGGTACGCACAGTGCAGAGCGATTATGGGGCCTCGATATGGAATGAGGAATTGTTTATATGCTGTAATGTTGTGCTCATGCCAAGGCAGCCTTGTGAGCTCTGGGAACCCTGGTGTTTCTGATTGCAGCCTGTTTGTGTGTGTGTGTGTGTGTGTGTGTGTGTGTGTGTGTGTGTGTGTGTGTGTGTGTGTGTGTGTGTGTGTGTGTGTGTGTGTGTGTGTGTGTGTGGTGCGTTTCTAGCTCTGGGTGGTTTATAGCTTCAGTAGGGTGTAGTGTGTCAGAGGAGACTGTGAGACGCTTCAGTGAGTGTGTGTGTATGCGTTGAAGGGTGTTGCATCCTCTAATTTATTTAGTTTATTTGTTTACATAAATGTTGTCTCCAAACCACTGTTGAGAAAATAGGAAGTGCCATTCCTTCTTGTCTCAGTCCCAACCCCACACTTTTAATGAGAGAGGAGACGCAAGCCAAGCCATAGAGAGCTTAACCTGTTCAAAACTCCCAAATGTTTTATTTACATTTTTTTCTTGTTGTTTTTTTTCTGACAAGCTTACTGTGCAACTTTCGCATCTGTGTTTGTCATTTATTTTCCTGCTTTTGACAATGTTTGGTCTAAGGTTTATGAGATATTTTTAACTTAAGTTCAGTGTGTGCTTGTGTATTTTGCCTAATAATAATAATAATAATAAAGCATTGGAAATCATTGTTCAACAGGAAGCTAAGTCAACGTTCCAAAAGCATCTCCATAATCCACATTCTAGTGGCCTGAAAATGATGCGTGCCTTATGAGAAATAAGACTCATTATTATTCCATATGCTTTCTCTCTGTCAACGGTGGGTGCAGATCCAGTTACCTTTCAAGCATTCATAAATACTCGGTGTGAGTGAACATGCAGGACTTCTGGTCCCCTTGTTCTGGGGCTTCAGAAGGGACTCGGAGGCTGAGAGTGTTTGTCTAGCCTAACCAGATCGACATGGGATGTTTGCTTTTCTGGGCTTTTTTTTTTTTTTTTGTTCAAGGCCAATGAGAAACAAAATAAAATTACACACAGGACCATGACAAATGAAGAATGCATCACAGTCTGGCGATGGTTCCTAGCCTGAGGATGGTAATACTTGCCTTTACAGGTGCCAGGGCTTTATAGTAATAGAAAGTAGGATGTGGGAAGGAGGTGCAGTCTTCAAGGATCAAGGACGTTGGCCTCCGTTCTGCCCTGTCTTAGTATCGCTCTCCTTCGTCTCGGTAGCCCTCCTTTCCTCTCTCCACAACTCCTCTTTTCATCTCTCCTTTCCTCTTTTCACCTCTCCACTCTTCAACTCTCGTCTCGCGTCTCGTTTTAGATTGGCGTTTCTTCCTCTTCCAGCCCTTCTGATCCCCCCCCCTCTCCTCCTCCTCCTCTTCCTCCTCCGACCCCGGTATCTTTCCTCTTCGCTTTGCAGGTGGCTCCTGCAGAAGCTTCACCGTTAAGTTCTGTCTGTGTAAATATGGGTCAAATATACAAAGCAGCTTTACGGACCTCATGGATGCAGAGGATCCAGGTGCAGGCAGCTAATGAGCTCGCCAAAGTGACGGTGGCATGGACCAACATCCTGACGGCAGGAGGATAAAAACCAGGGGAGGAAGAAACCAAGATAACTTAATCATCTTTTCATCACACAAGTTTTCAAAAACAGAAAATGGACATCATTCATCACGATGTTTCTTAGACTTGTTTCTTGGTGGTGGCTACCTGTCCTGGGCATAGATCTACCAGATCTGCTCACTTTCTTTGGTCTAGCAAAACTGCATCTGTCTCCAAACAATTCTATTCCTATTCTCTCACATGCTCGTTCAAACAAAATTCATAAATATCAGACCACGGTTCACTTCACCTTCACACCACCATAAACCACCCGTGTCAACAATGTAGTTTTCCTTCCATCCGGTCCTGAAAGCCTAGTCCACTTTTATGTAACTGCAGCTGAATTGAAATTTAGAGTTGAGAGAACTCAAGGGCTCTCCAAATGACGCCCCACACTGTAGGATCACGGTTGGCTGTGCGCATTTGTTGTTGTTTCAGTGGAGACACCACTGAGCTGTATCTCTTGGTGATCTCTTATGAAGGCTTTAATCGTTCCCCTCCTGCAGGCCACGTCTTCGTCTCGCTCGCACGTTCTGAAGTGCGTGTGGTTTGGCAGCCTTTCATGCCATTAACGCTCAAACAACCACTGACGGCCCAGTCACGGGGGACCGAGGTGTGACCCGAACAGCCCTGCTTTGTGTTCCGTTGATCATGTTTCAGGAATGGGCCTCGAGTTGCCTCCACGGTGCTGGTCATTCCTCTGACGCTCGGTGCAGTTGTGCTGTGTCTAAGGTGACAGAAGAGAAAGTCTCGAGAAGTCCTCGTGGGAGTTGTGGGAGAGGCCGGTGTGCGATCGCTTGGGCTCTCTGACTAACCGCGATCGTGTGGTTATTCCTCTCTTCATCACACCCTGCTTTACGCTCGAATAAGCAGATATCGGGGTGTTTTGGTGACAGTGTCTGCGATCAGGGAGTAATGGAATCGCACAGTGGGCTGTGCCTATTTAGCACTTCACTGTCAGCACTTGTTCACATCCAGGGCTTTCCTCGGCGGACACATAAAGATTACTGTCTTCATTCTTTTTTACGATCTGTGTTCCTCTGTGTTTCTGCTGTGCGCGAAGGTGTCGGGGGGGGGGGGGGGATTTATTGATCACAGCGTGCCTGGCGTTGGGCCAGCGTGGTCTGAGCGTAGGTCGGCCCACCCCGAGCCAAAGGAAGATTGCGGTTAACGGCCCAAACAGCTGGCACCGGGACGTTTGGGTTTCTGCCGTCACCGACCCGGCTGGGTAATACGGGACACGGGCGTTCTCATGCCCCGCGCTGCGCTCCGTATCAGTTCCTGCCCCTGGTAGCGGAGACAGAAGGGCAGGCAGTGTGAGAAAGGGAGGAGTGTACTGGAAGTAGGAGGGGGAGTGGAGGAACGCTCGAGAGAGAGTGTGGAGGAGTGTGTGTGGGGGGGGGGGCAATGGAGAGGGAGGGAGATTGCAAAAGCAAAACAAATAGCAAAGCAGGAGCTGGCAGACGGAGAGGCCCAGCTGTGGCTAAGCTGGAGGTCCTGGGTGAGTGTTCTTTAATGCTGACACCTGCAGACCATTGCATCAGGATTTACAGTGTGTGTGTGTGTGTGTGTGTGTGTGTGTGTGTGAGAGAGAGAGAGAGAGAGAGAGAGAGAGAGAGAGAGAGAGAGAGAGAGACTTTGACTGTAGTGGTCAGTGGTTTATTCAGGGATAAGTGTGTGTATGTGTGTGTGTGTGTGTGTGACGGAGAGAGAGAGAAAGAAAGGGGGATGTAGAAAACTATGCGTTTGCAATAAATAGCTGTGAGAGCAAGAGACAGGAAATGAGGCCACTAGTAAGAGCAAATTAGCATCCTTCAAACATCTGTCCACTTAGCCTGACTGCTCAGATGTGTGCTGCAGTAAAACACATCTCCCCTTAATCACCGGCTGAGTCATTACTGCTGTTCCCTGCCTTTAATACCCAAGATCAATCTGCCTTGTATGTATGTTTAGAGCACGCTGCATCAAACTGACGAATGTTGGGGACGAACCGCGCAGAGGGCACGGAGCAGAGGGAGCGGACGGGTGGAGTCCACCCGGTAGGGGAGATGGGGGGGGGGGTGGTGGTGGAGAGAGGCAGTCCCAGGGTGGAGGGAGAGAGCTCAGCTAGGAGGCGCCTCTGCTGAACTCGTGCCAAGGCTGCTTCTCGCACCTCCGTCTCACCAGGCAGTGCGAGAGAACATCTCGACGAAGCCAATGGCAAAACGGAACAGACTGGACTTCATCTGAGGCTATAAAGCAATTGTTTGGTCACCACCGAAGGCTTTTAAACCGGGCCTTTGTCTTGGCTGGAGTTACTGGTGTCTTATGGTGTTTCTCACTCTCTCTCTCTCTCTTTCTCACTCACACTCATTAAGTGGTCTCTTTGTTAATGTAGAACATGATGTTGAAATGCTCTATGTCATTGTTAACTCACCTCACCCCTCATTGCTCAGGTCCCTGGGGTGTGGTAGCAGATGCCATTTAACAAACATAAGGATTGCTCAATCTGATCGCGGCTTCGCTTTTTCCATGCGTACGTCACTGCCCACGCTGACTCCCACAGACCCAAAGTTCTGGAGGTGCCCGTCTCAGCCTAGAAACACTCTCATTGTAGCTGGGGCCCAAACAAAATGGGCATAGAGGAATTAAAAAAACACCTTTGCCTCTTAGGAGTGTGTGTTTGCTGGAGGGGAGGGGGGGGGGAGTTATTCTGTGCAGAGTGCCATTAAACAATAACCCCCACCCCCAATACCACCAGCCCCCCCTCCCGCCCGTTAAAGTGACTCTTCAAATTCTCCCCAGAAAAACACATCACGCCAACAGGACCCCCCCACTGCACCGCTCCCCGCCCCCCCCATGGTCGTGGCCCACAACCCCAGCACCCTGCCAGGGAGTGCCCCATGACATCATCAGAAATGGACAGCTCTGTGCCAAGAGGCACACACAATGGCTTCACCGGGGGAAAGCTGCATTGTGTGGCCGTGTGCGAAGGACATGAGAAAAGGAGTGATGTGACAGCTATTTTATCTGTCCAGATACGTGGGGTAATGGCTGACGTGTCAAGACTCCTTCTCAAAAGGCTCTTCTTGCGCGCGCCCTGATCACTTTGATGTGCAGTTGTTTTGAAGGTTTAGAGGACGGCTACGCCTTGTAATTGTCCTTCGGGTTCTGTGTCATCTTATGTGCTAATGCTGCATGACAGTTTTAGTAAACTCTGCTCATAAGCTTTGAATGAATTGCCCACGATTTGTCAGTTGGTTTAGATAAATTACAGATTTCCGGGGAGGTTTGTGTTGGAAAGAGTTTCATTCAGACATTTTAGAGTCAACAACCAAAATGCAATGACAGATATTCAGCAGTAAGTTTTCGTTATGGGTTTAATTACAGTACAGTTGTCATCGGCTAATGCAGATGGCTTTTATTTGCCACTGCCTATGTACGGTCTGGATGTTTTGGGTTAGGAATGCATTAAGACTCCTCCGCGATGCTATCTGTCTTGCCATTGCGATCCAGGGTTCAAGCTGGGCTTTTAAAAGCCTCCTGGGCTACAGGCACTTGGAGCTGTTTCACTGTGTGCATTGCTGTGGTTGCAGTTTTGCCTCCCTGTCACTGTGGTTTAGCCAGAGCACAGGCTGCAGTTACAGGCCGGGTAAACTGCGGTGGGGCTGCCCGTGCCTCTCCTTCGCTCCCTCTCTCTCTCTCTCCCTCTCTCTCTCTCTCCTGTTCCGTTCGCTCCTCCATGCCAGCTCTCGCCCCACACCCTTCAATTATCCGACGACGATGACACACCGAAAACGAGAAAATATGAGTCATTAATCATTCTCCTTGGCTTGGATCGCGCGGAACGCACGGCTAGAAAATGTAGCACACATGCTGGCGGTATTCTCAGCGGGCCCTTTAAGAGAACTCTCCGGTATACTTTATGCCGCTATTATGGTAAATATCTCCAATTAAAGCGTGCCTGAGTGCAAGCTTATCTCGCTGTTATCTTTGACTGTAGGCCCGTGTGTGTGTGTGTGTGTGTGTGTGTGTGTGTGTGTGGAGTGTACTGGAGTGAGAGAGGGAAGAGGGGAGGGAGAGGAGAGCGAATCCAGAGAAATAGTGGAGGTAAGTGGAGACGTTGCCCGGGGAGTAAGGTGTAGACACGCCAGGGAGAGGTCCAGAGGGATGACGTGCCTTTTAAAATCGTGTTTTAAGTGTTTTTGCAGGTATACTGATTCTGTTATTTGCATCACGTGAAACAAAGGTTCCGCAGATCGAGTTTCTCACTGGCTTCGGATGTGGGGTTCACGTGCGCCACGTGGTCACACTCCGTCTCCGCTCCGCTACTCAACTGGGTTCTGTTCCATCCGGAGTGTTTGGACATTTCTCTTGTCCCCGTGAGGACAGACTGCCGTGTTCTCCACTCTGTAACCACATCGTTCTCTTCCTCCTGGATACAGAACAACATAGAAAAGCATAGAACATCTAGAACAACATAGAACATCTGGGCAAATGTCATTGATCTGTCATTGGTAGCATCCTCCCCACCCACAACGAACAGTAACTGAGACAAGTATGTGTGCATAGCATGATACTTTTCTGTACCACCTTTCAAATGATCACTTTCCTTGCAAGATCGAATCCCTTCTTAAACATGTTCTATAGGCATAACTTCAGCCTGGTCTTACCATATCATGGCTTATTCCATACGAGGAGAGCCGAGGCCCGGCTGGTGGTGAGTGGGTCGGGGCCACAGGCTGGTGGTGAGTGGGTCGGGGCCACAGGCTGGTGGTGAGTGGGTCGGGGCCACAGGCAGGTGGTGAGTGGGTCGGGGCCACAGGCTGGTGGTGATTGGGTCAGGGCCACAGGCTGGTGGTGATTTGGTCAGGGCCACAGGCTGGTGGTGATTGGGTCAGGGCCAGACTGGTGGTGATTGGGTCAGGGCCACAGGCTGGTGGTGATTGGGTCAGGGCCACAGGCTGGTGGTGATTGGGTCGGGCCACAGGCTGGTGGTGATTGGGTCGGGGCCACAGGCTGGTGGTGATTGGGTCAGGGCCACAGGCTGGTGGTGATTGGGTCGGGGCCACAGGCTGGTGGTGATTGGGTCGGGGCCACAGGCTGGTGGTGATTGGGTCAGGGCCACAGGCTGGTGGTGATTGGGTCAGGGCCACAGGCTGGTGGTGAGTGGGTCAGGGCCACAGGCTGGTGGTGAGTGGGTCAGGGCCACAGGCTGGTGGTGATTGGGTCAGGGCCACAGGCTGGTAGTGATTGGGTCAGGGCCACAGGCTGGTGGTGAGTGGGTCGGGGCCACAGGCTGGTGGTGATTGGGTCAGGGCCAGGCTGGTGGTGATTGGGTCAGGGCCACAGACTGGTGGTGATTGGGTCAGGGCCACAGGCTGGTGGTGATTGGGTCAGGGCCACAGGCTGGTGGTGATTGGGTCAGGGCCACAGGCTGGTGGTGAGTGGGTCAGGGCCACAGGCTGGTGGTGATTGGGTCGGGGCCACAGGCTGGTGGTGATTGGGTCAGGGCCAGGCTGGTGGTGATTGGGTCAGGGCCACAGGCTGGTGGTGATTGGGTCAGGGCCACAGGCTGGTGGTGAGTGGGTCAGGGCCACAGGCTGGTGGTGATTGGGTCGGGGCCACAGGCTGGTGGTGATTGGGTCAGGGCCACAGGCTGGTGGTGATTGGGTCAGGGCCACAGGCTGGTGGTGATTGGGTCAGGGCCAGGCTGGGTGCAGAGCTGAGTGTTTGTCTTCTGTCCTCCTTATCTCCCCGTCCTGCCGTGGGTGAAGGCATTAATCACTGCAGGGCGGCAGCGTTTATGAGGCCTGCTCCTCTTTATTAATCTCTCCCAGCTGCCTGCAGCACGGCGCCAATCTGCACTGCTCACTCGCAAAAAAACACACAAAAACACCTTGGGGCAGAGGAGGAGGGGGGGGGGGGGGGGGGGAGCGTCCAGCATTTCCAACATGTGGGACGGAAACAGGCCTTTTAATCCACCAAACCACAAATAAAGCCCATTAAGCAGAG
This sequence comes from Brachyhypopomus gauderio, assembly GCF_052324685.1. Taxonomy (NCBI): domain Eukaryota; kingdom Metazoa; phylum Chordata; class Actinopteri; order Gymnotiformes; family Hypopomidae; genus Brachyhypopomus; species Brachyhypopomus gauderio. The sequence continues at coordinate 12,481,390 of NC_135211.1, read as the reverse complement.
GAAGGGATTCTGTTGTGTTTTCTCCCCCCTTTCTTAACAGATAGATTTACATAGAGGGCCTGCTTTTGTAAAGAATGATTGTGTTTACTGGGCCCATTTTGGGGGCCTTTTACAGTGAAATGGGATCCCATCTCTTAGAAGAGGCTGAGACAGTGAAGACTGCTAAGCAGCCCCTAATGAGTGCTGGGAGCGGTCGGCCGCCCCGTGGGCTGGAAGCGCTGGTTTGTGGCGTGGGCGTGTGTGCCGGCACGGCTGGGGGCAGGGGCAGCAGGCTGGGGGCAGGGGCAGCAGGCTGGGGCAGGGGCAGCAGGCTGGGGGCAGGGGCAGCAGGCTGGGGGCAGGGGCAGCAGGCTGGGGCAGGGGCAGCAGGCTGGGGGCAGGGGCAGCAGGCTGGGGGCAGGGGCAGCAGGCTGGGGCTTATTCTCCACCGCTGCTCCAGCAGACCGCAGACATGCTTGTGTTATTGAGGGAAAGGGATTCTTTTCATTCTCTCACTCATGCTCCCTTTATCTCTCTCTTTTTCTTTTTCTCTCCCCATCTCTCTGTTACCCCTTTATACACACACACACACACACACACCTCAGCTTTTTTCATTCCAGTTCTCTGCTTTCATTGTCTGGCAAGTGTCCCACACTCACAAGCCCTTTTTTTCTTGTTTAGCTGGGCCTTCTCAACTCCCCCCCCCCCCCCCAACCCCCTTTCCCCTTACTTCCTTTCCCAGAAATGACACTGTCAGATTTTGAAACATCTCTTTCTCCGTTGGCACCAGCTCTCCCTTCCCTCTCCATCTATCTGTTTCTCCTTTGCGAGGACCACACAGACGGATGACATGGGAGAGGTTCGTCCTCGCTGGGTGGCCCGCCTGCTGCGTGCACTGGCGGGTGACGGCGGTGGGCTTCAGCTTCCGTGGGGAGTAATGCGTGTGGACAGTGTTTTAAAAAAAAAACAACAACAACAACAACCCACGTCTCCTGAAGACCTCAGGACAGGCTAAAGGGAAAATGGCCTTGGCAGCCAACAGGCCCGAAAAGGCCTGCCACGCTTTCGGGACTCTGGGCACCGTCCAGAACGGCAGCCCGGAGGGGCCAAGCCCATGCTGGATCTTCCCTAATGCACCTCGCGTCGCGTTAGCCAAGCAGGGATTAGCGACCAGGCTGACGTCCTTTAATCTGCCACTTTCAAGGGAGCTTGAAGCGTTCGATCCAGTGGCTGCCTCGTTCTTATCTCGGGGGAGAGGGGAGACCATTCTCATTAAAATGAAGGCGTTTGTCATCACTGTGAAAGCCTGCACAGCATCTTGGCTGATATCCTGTCACTTCACTTGCAACCACCCCCAATAAAGAAACACAAAACGCCATTCTTCAGCCGTGTTGTGGGCTCAGTTTGAATCTGCCCAGCTGCAGAACATGGCCATGCCAGTGAAACCACCTTTCAGTGCTACGTCTCAGTGGGCAGACACATGGGTCTGTTGGAATTTGACGTCCTTGACTGAACAGCCATCAAAAATAAATTCACTTGCTGAGGTTTTTTTTTTCTGTATGTTTCTGCCGCAAAACGTTTGTGTCTTCATGTTTTGTCCTCATGTTCTGTGAGTTTGAATATGCAGATATTCTTGAAATAACCTCACACTCTTCTACCCTTCCACACCTAGACAAACAACAGCGTTTGCATAAATCAAGCTTTAATAGACTTGACTAAACGGTGTCGTTCACCAGGGAATAGGAAGATGAATTTTTGTCTTTCAAGCAGTAAACAGTTGCGTGATTTAGACCAAAGCAGTGTTTTGAAAACAAACAGTTGACTTGGCTTGCCTCTGTCTTCCAGAGATATGGGAGTGTTGGAACGTAATGTCCATGTTTAATCTGGAGTCGCTGCAAGCCTGGCTTTGTTGACTGTCATAGTACATGTACTTTGGTTATCCATTGTCGTATTAGGAATCACTCGTGAAGTTCAAGGAGTAGAGGAATGAGCAGCAAGCGTGATTTCTCACTCAGAGGAACAGTCACCCCTCCTCCCCTTTGCTTATCACCTCGTAGCATTTAACACGTAGTTCACAAAACAAATGGCCTGCGGTGGGGTGTGTGTGTGTGTGTGTGTGTGTGTGTTAGAGAGAGAGAGAGCTCACTAGTATACCACTAGCATCAAGCCTTGGGCGAGATGAGAGATCGGAGGTGTCACCTCTCAGACCGACACCCCAACCTTCACCCCCCCCAGTGGCTGAGGGGAGGGGGTGTCCCACCACTCACTACGCTACACTTCAACCCCTTCACATTTGCTTTTTCTTCTCCCTTTATTCTCTCAGCCCCCTTCCCTAAATAAAGACCCCCCCCCCTTTCCTCTATCGTAAACGTAGCTTTTGCCCTCTCGTCCATTTTCGTCACTTGTCAGGGCTGAGGGACCAGAGGTAAATGTTATTTCGGGGATGAAAGAACGAAAAACACTGTCAAATCCAATTTCCTCCTCTTTTTTTTTTCCTTGCAGCTGTACGTTGAGTTGACACTGTGCAGCGGAAAGTGCAGCTGCGTCTCATACGGAGACATAAACTGTTTAGCAATAAAAATCTACACCCCTCTAGTCGCCAAAAAAATATGCAAAGAAAATTCTCATACAGCGTCACTTTGATTCGAGTCCAAGGTATAATCTGTTGTCGGATGAGGGACCTTTGTGTCATCTTTGGCTTGCTGAGGGTGTTGGACATGCATTTCACAGAATGTGGATGTCCTGCAGAGACTCGCAAGACTTCCAGTGTTGGTGTATGAAAACACAGGATTACTCGAATGGTGGATTATGGAATTCTGTTCGGTCCGATGAACACAGAGCAAGTTTGGTATGTGGTGCACGCCCACCCCATCCCCCAAAAGCAGGTGTTATGCCTGGTTAAAGCAGCCAGTGGACTGTGAATTTATAGATAGGTAGACCACTTGATGCGGCCCCATCACCACCACCATCTTCTGACAGCCCTGCCAAAATCATTATCTTGAACTACTACAGTTTCATCAGACCAACCAGCTAAATCACCATTCAGTGATAAGATCTGAAACCTTTGCCAAGAATAAGCTCAGCTTGGTGAACTGATCATGTAAGGTAAGATTCCTGTAGTCGAGAAAGTCATCTGTACCCTCTCACAGTAAAAATAAATAAATTTGTAATTCAGTACATGATGTAACAAAGTTCCATTAGAATACGTTTAGCTATTGCGAACAAATGTTTTTAGCACTGACCGACAAGCCACCACATTATAACACACATTTAATCACAACTGTCATCATTGCAATAAAATTCATGAACAAAAGTGCAATACGCCCAAATGGGCTTACTCCGTGTGCCATCACGAAATGATTGTGCATGTTTTCAATTGAAATTCAGATCCAAACGCAAGAAACGCTGTATATGGTCTTCTGGGTGACACTGGGTAGAGATTACGAAAACACCCAATATGAATCCATTTGCGGTCTTTGAGGGACTAGAGGCACAATCTCTGTGCTTTTCAGGCAGCTGAGCACAGCCCGTGTCCTCTGTAGGGAAGACAGGTGTCTCCCCACCACGCCTTCCCAAACCTCACCATCACCTCAGTCTCGCCAAGGCCGTGCCGGCTGGGTCCCGTATATCCGCCTGGACACTTTGGAACTGCCGTGTAGGAACTGAGCCTTTGGGGCAGACCAGAAACTCACTGCTGTAGTTTCTTCCGTCTAGCAGAATGAACAAACTGTTCTGTGCTGTCTCACGCAAGCCAAAGAGAGCTGGAGAGGACAAATACTTTCTCTTACTGCTTGTGATGACTTTAATAACGCGTCTCCTCTTACCGTGTTTAACAGCCCAGCTGAAATGCTAAGACGGTACAGGTGTAAGGTTGCGATCTGGGTCCAGGGCTCGGTGGGGCACGTTGGAGTCTGACAGGTGGACGGCACTCTGGAGCCCTGCGCTTACATTCAATTATCACGACTTAATTTAATTGGCCCAATAAAACAATCCAGCTGCATAAACATGTAAGAGAGGGCGTGAGATCTGGAGCGGGGAGCACTCGGTCGCCGAGGATACGGCTGTCTGCTAACGCCAATGAATCATTTCACACTGCGGTGCGGTGATTTAAGGGCGGCCAAATCGGCACCTCGCTGGGATAATGTGTCGCTTTCTTCTGCGTCCATCACGCTGGGCGATCCTCTTCCCAAATGGCTGGAGAGCTGGAGCAGCCCCATTTGGGGTGCGTTGGGGGTGGAAGAGGGGAGGGGGGGGGTTGTTCTCGTAACTCTGCCCGTGTGAGAGGAGCTTTGCATTGGGGTGAGATAAGGTGGGATCCCTGGGTGTTGGGGAAAAAATGGCTTTCAATCAAGCGGCTGGGATAATGCACCCTGTAATCACTTGTGGGCTAAGTTAAGAGAGCAAAGTTGGGATACTGCACTCTATAATCACTTGTGTACTTCATTAAGAGAGCAGAGTTGCACTTCCATTTCAGCCGAATTGATGCGAATTAGTCAAAGTTAACAAAAGGCCGAGCGTCACTTGTTGAATTTAAGGTACAACGATCGGGTCTGTTCAAGCACTCTGAGATCTGTGTGGTCTAAAGCAATTTAACAACAACGTCATCTTCCTTCATCTTTTATTCAGTCTTCGGTCATCAGGATATACCACAGTGTAATTACCACTGAGTCATCGCTGAACTGGATCAGCGACCGTTCAAACGAGGCGTCTTCGTCTTCCTTCCTGTGACACGACTCCAGGCTCCTCTGTGTGGCCCCGGAGGGGTGCAGCTCTTGAAGGTCGGGAGCATTTCTGCGGCCCACTCCTGCTCAACGTCCGTCCTCACCCCACCGGGGGCGCGTGAACCCCCCCCCCCCCCCCCCCCCCCCCCCCCCCAACACGTGCAGCCGCTCCCCAGCGCGGCCGTCCAATCGCGGCCGATTGCCGCTGACACTACCCAGCAGCCCCCTCACCTGACAGGAAGCAGGAGGCAGAGCTGTGGTGAGCAGTACTGGGCCACGGAGCCTAGAGCCGCCCCAGCTGAACTCATCTCCCTCGGTGAGGATATAATTGCCGCAATTAAAAAACAGAGAAACGCTAACCTCCCAGGGATGGATGCCCCGCACATAGGCACACATGTAGGGTTTCTCATATGGACAAACACTTTTAAATACGAGTTTTCCATATGGTGTGCCGCTGAACCGGAGCAGTGTGTATTGTATGCGTGGCACACACACACAAGGCCAGGATGGCAGGATAAACTCAATCATGTGAGTGTTTTTCTCAAACCAGATCTCCTACCTGTGGAAACAGCACGCTCCCAAGGACGTGTGCAAACTCCATACTGGATGTACAAGCATGATGACAAGAAGGGGAAGACAGACAAACACACAAACAAACAGCACCAATCTGACAGATTCGCTTCAGGCTCTGGGACCTTTGCCCCAGCACGTTTACACAACAAGGAAAGCCGATCGCGCTCGATTCATTTTTGGAATAATTGTCTTCATTCAGAGGGGAAAGGGAAAGAGTTATGGCACCAGTGGTGATGCAGAAATAGGTTAAAGCCCTTTTCCATCTGTGTGCAATCCTGGCCTGATGCTATCATCACCTGTTTCCCTGGGCCTCTCGCACATCTGGACCACATTTTAAAAAATCACACAAGGTGCATTTTTTTTTCAAGCCTCTCTCATTTGTGCAGCCCGTGTGCGCGCGCGCCGTGGTGTTTGGCTCGTGTTTCTGAAACGGGCTAAAACAACAAATTAAGATCTGAGCGCTCGGAGAAAAGCGCTGATTTCCAACAGCAATTTTGCTTAATTTTTTTTTCTTCAAAAGCAGACTCCCTGAGGGTTCCGATAAACTAAACAGCAGCGTTTAAGAGTGCGGTAAGCTTCACGACTTTGTGAAATGAAGTCTGCATACTCAAACCATTTGGATTTGAATTAATTAATTTATGTCCGCCTTTGGCCACAGTCTAATTTGTTCAGCTTGTAAATTAGGGGCCTGTGGCCGGTTTGTTGGAATAATTTTAAAACGTTGTTAATAAACGGAAGCCTGCTACCACAGTTAAGGAGTGACTGGTGAAAACTATCGCACTGCCATAACTTTGTTGCTCACTACAACTCAGTATAGTTCAACTGTGATGCACCGGATTTAACCACGAACTGCGCCTAACAAAAGTTTTAAACATAGATCATTAGGAATATTATCACATATTACGATAACAGTTACTGCATTCATTGCATAACGTTGCATACCCATTTAGACAACGCAACGTTATTCCTAAACTATTCTAGCAAGAAGGCGTTGCGTTTTTTTGACTGTATTATGCTGTAGCCTGTTTAAAACTGTAGTTTTGGGGTAAAACTCTTCCGTTAGGAAACGGTTACCCCCCTCTTTCCACAGCACGCAAGGAGGTGCGTGTCCGTGTTCTGATTCTGGTCCTAATTCTCCCATGGACGGGTGCTGTGCAGCTGTTCGGAGCTGGGAACGCCATCTCGCGTCCAGCGCTCCCATGTGCCTGGAGGAAGCCGTAATGTCATGCAATTGAGCCCGTGTTATTGTTCATCCAGGCCAGTGATGTCAGAGGAAAGAGGAAACCAGCTAACTCCCAACTAAAGGGCCAGAGGTCGAGGAAGATTTGGCTGCGACCCAGTTCACTTCAAGTGTTTTTTTCTTTTTTTCCTCGCCGTCCCTTCGCTTTTTGCTTCAGAAATGAGTCACGGCCCGACCAGAAGACACGAGCGTCGTCAGATATGGCTGATTATTAGTGATGATTTATGATTGCAGTGGTAATCGTGGATAATGCGAGGGATCAGTGGAGCTCCAGATACCCTTGACAGCTTCATTTGCTGATCAGGATATCCTGTAACAGATCGTTCTCGGATTTCACGATTGACAGACAAATACTAGCTGCTGTATATCAGGAGCTCAGACGAAGAGCTAACATTTAAATACAGCGTTTTCTATAGCTTTCCCTTAAAAACAAACACATTCTGATATGTTTTTTTTATATGGGTATTTGGCTGTTATATAGTGCCTGTGTAGTGGCCCCTAAGGGGTAGTTGTGGGAGTAAGTGTCTCCCTCTGGAGGGGGAAGCAGTTAAAGGTCCTGCAGTGGGCCAGAGGCCTCCATCAGGCATGCCATTGCTCCAACAGCCCCGGTCCCTGCCTGCCCGAGCTGTCTCCTGCTCCTTCTTTTCACGCTGAAGACAAACGAGTCCATTCAAGGCTCACGTGTCGCCATCTCGTTTAGAACCTTGCAGTTGAAATGAGATTTGCATTAGTTTCGAGAACTATTTGGCAAAGCGCAGAAAATCCATACATCATTAAAAGTGATTAATTTCTGTGGAAATGTGTGTCTGTGAGTCAACTGAGAAGATTTAACTCAAAGGCTTAATACTCCTACCTGTTCAATATATAATAAGGTTATGCAGATTTTTTATTATGAATCTTCTCCAGGAGCATAGGGTAATGATCAGTGAATGATACTTATCAGACACCATAAGTGCTATGTCCAATAAATGTATTACGTGGAGCAGAAATATTACAATCCAAATCCTGATGGATGGTTTATTGCCACTTAACCTTGGTCCAGTTCCAAGATGGCTGAAAAAGGAGGGTACGTCGAACATCCCTTAAGAGAGGAAATGATCATTTTTCAGTGAAATATGTATTCAGTGACACTCAATTTGAGAAGGTCTAAGTCAGGATACTATGAAGTCCTCTGATGGTTTTGAAGATGTCACTAGCCAACACCCATTCAACCTACTACGGAGACCTAAAAAAAATATAAATTTGTGTCAGGCAATATTTGGATTTAAGCAAAAGGAATAAACTGTGTTCAGTAGGGTTGCCATCAGAGAATAATTAATTGTATTTTAATTTTTTTTAAATTTCCTGTTCAAAAGTTGAAAGACCATTTTTATGTTTTTTTTTTTACAGTTTACTCTGTGAAGTATGAAGAAACTGTTAGTTTAACCTCACCGTTATTACATTCTCACATCCCCACAGCCAGTGTCCTTTTTTCAACCAAAATGTCACTTCTGTCCTCACTGGACATAATTATTTTAAAGTTGTCTGCAAAAACATATTTCTAACTAAAGATTTGCATAATGTTAGTGACCTGCGGATGTTTGCATCCAATCCACTTGATTCTAGACGCTGTTATTTGCAACACCATGTGCCCTTAGAGACTTTAGCTCAGCTGTCTCCATGTGTAATTTGGTCGCTCTATTTCAACTTCTCAGTGGTCTGTTTCTGATCAGAACTCAACACAACACTGCTCATACAGTTTGAGGAAATACACCTGAGAGACTGAGAGACGAGTATATCTGATACCTGGGCCAGTGAATATAGGGGCAGGATGGGAGATTGTAATGAGAATGGTGGATTTTATATGTAATACAAAGTAGTGATATAGTATAAATTTATCTAAGGATAATCTTCAAAATGCCTATTTTTTAAATCATACTTCATTTAAACGGTTGGTTCCCACCATTTGTAACCGTGCACATCACAAACTCATCAATAGTTTTAGTATGAAGAAATTTACTGCTCCACAAATTCCGTCCAATGAAACAATCATTTAAACCCAGATGACTCGTACACAGATAACCCATACTCAAAGCCCAATAACCCATACCCAAAACTTTCCAAACAATGGGAAATCCAATAGCCATGTATCTTTAGATGTTTTCACAAAAATTAAAACTCAATAAACAAATAAATAAATTTAAAAAATCACTCGTGAGGATTTCTATCATTTTTTATTGTTATTTGTACTTGTAATGGTTGACATTTATTGCGGCAGTGGAAAAAACGCACAAGAACACGTGATTGTGAGCATAGGAAATTTATTGAGGTTTCTGAAGGCTTACATGATGGCTGCACTGGACTCTGCGTCCAGGGAGAGTATCAGAGAGGTTGTGCATTCATAACTGATGGGAAACCTCAATTTTAATAAGGTATGGGTTGAAAAATGGTGACTCTGTCCTGTAATGGTAACTATAAATATTTCAATACGCCATTAATGCTAGGGCACTATGATATACAGAGAGTAGTTTATTGTCATAACACGTTCTTCTCCATATATTATCAAATTGTCAAAGGATCAAATAAAAACATATGTCTTTCAGCTATGACTTCAATAAAGCACCCCCGAGTTACGCTTTAGACAGCACTGTGTTGAAAAGATCCCTTGAAAGAGGCTTCTTTTTGATTTATCATGTTTTCATTACCAAAAAGCCGTGTGAGCAGCACTGTTGTACCATTCTAATCTTGAAATATCTGTGTGAATGTGTGCATTGTGCTTGCGTGGGGCTCGTGAGATTAATAAATACCATCTCAGGGACATTTCAGGAAGGAAGGGTCAAAGACACTATTGCAAAACTCAAACCAAAGAAATTGAACAACAGTACTAAGTCCTTCTCTGCGTATCCAGCGTACAGTGGTTCTGCTGTTGGTCAGAGGAGAGCTCCTATGTTTAGAACACCAGGCTGCCTTGATGGTGCGACTTGTTTTCGTAGTATTAATGCATATGTAGGCATGCTTTTGTCTTTCGGTTGCGTTTTGTCCTTTCAAACGTTTTCCTTATGTGCTGTGACTGGTCAAAGATAAAAGTGTGACTGTGTGGTCCAAGTTGTGCTCTTTCTCAGCATCGACATCCCTCCCTCTGTCTCTTATCTATGGTAATGAAACACATTTCATCTGTCACAGTGGTGTGAATGCAGATATCCCATTGCTAGGAAAGTCAAGTATGACTACTTGGGGAATTTTTCAAGGAAGTTCTGATGGATTCAGATTAATCTTTGATTATCTCAGTACGTGGTACTACAAACCACGTCCAATCTTTTATCGCTTCATTTCCTAGACGTTGCTGTTCACACTCTTGGTCATCATTACATGGAGGATGCATGATGACTGTATTTCAGATGAGACTGATTGCCACACAGTTTCCTACTTTCATTCATAATATATGTCTGTTACGGAAAAAGTGAATACGGTATTGCAAAATGTCACTTGTCAGTTGCCCTTTGAATAAAGACGTACTACGCCTTTACAGCAGTGTGTGTTGTGTATGAAACAAGCTTCTGTGTAATTAAAAACTTGCTTTATGTGAATATGGTTTGTGTCAGCATTGTGTCATGACTGGCCACCTGAAAGACTGACTAAAGTAAGAAGTAGAACAGTTTTTGAAATGAAAATGTTTTTTAATGAAAGAAAACAAAACTATAGTCATTTTTATATCTTCTATGTTCATAGTATATAATTGTTTAAGAATGAAAATAATTGGACACCAATGAGTAATCATTTGTGTAAAATGCATTTTCATATTAATTTTTATGAGGTAAATCATTTTGTTTACATTGGTCAACACATCAACACAAAGAGTTTATACGCCATAAGAACAAAAACAGCAAAAACACACAATTAAACAATTAACATTAAAAAAAAAATTATTACTTAACAAATGATCACATCCTTCTTTTCTTTACTGACACAGAGAGCTGCAGTGGTTTTAGTACAAACTGAAACACAGTGGCAGATTTGAACCAGTGAATGGAAGTACAGGAAAGTTATGGGTGAAGGTTTGAGCCTGACACCAGGCCCTCCTCGCTTTTTTGAGACTCCTGCAGGGGGTGCCAGGCTGGGGGGGGGGGGGGGGCAATGTGAGGATGCTGGAGGCTGGAGTGGTTAAATGGTGCATGGAGTGAAACCTCCCCCACCTTCTCCGAGTGCTTTAGTGTGGTTAAGGGAGCCAGTGGAGGGAGGCCACTACAGGGCAGGGTTAACGTGGACGTAAGGGCCGACGATGGACACAGGACACTGACATTATGGAGGGCAGACACAGGCCGGAGGCAGCACCAGGCTGAGATGGCTGGTGGTGGTGGTGATGGTGGTGGTGGTGGGTTAGTGGGACACGGCCGAGCAGCCCAGCGGAAGTCTTTGCTCCGTTAGGAACGTGAGCTTTTTTACGAGTTCTTCCCAGGCATCTTCAGTGTGATGGTCTTCACCTCGGTGTACTCCCTCAGACCGTACTCGCCCCTGCAAAACAGAGCGGCCTCAGTACAGAACCACACTCACGCCCTCCGTGTGCCTGCTAGGGGCCATCCATAACCCTAACCCTAGGTTAAATGAACTTCAGCATTTCAATGTAAAACAATCCTGATATTCATTTTTGGTTCTGTTTTTATTTATTAATAACCCTGGTTAAACTCGGATATCAGGACACCAGGTGACGCAATCATGCTGAAAACCTAAATCCACTTCCATTTGCCACAGAAATCATTAAATCATTAAGTACTGCCTCACATGTAGTGTTTGATAATTATGTTAAAGTTTGCAGAAAGTTTGCCGCAGATAACCTGTGTCACAGGGTTGCTGTACAGATGCCTGAACAGGTGACATATACAACTCAACTCGTTAGATTACCATCAGGCCTTTTTTATTACGAAGAACCGGGTCAGGCATGCTAGAGTAATCCAATCACAAACAGGTGCACTCACAGTTCCCGGCCGTGGCCCGACATTTTGAATCCTCCAAAGGGACACTGGCAACTCAGGGCGTTGAAGCAGTTTATCCTGGAGCAGAAACAGAGCAGACACCACCACAGTTTAGCACCGTTCATCTTCATTCATCTGGCCAACACTCACATAGCTTCAGAGTTTGGAAGCTATCTTCAGCATTCGAGCTAAAAGATTTAGCTAAAACCGTTCAGCATTCAAGCATTTTGCAGCTGTTTTTTGCTTTCTAATCACAAAAAGGTTCTGCGATGACGATCATTCATTCCCATCATGACAAGTAACGAGACAGACAGTCGCTGGCTGGGGTCTGAAACTATGCCATCTGCTGAAAATGGGCCAAAGCGCATGCAGTCTGACACTTGAAATCATAGCGGATCAATGTCGGCAGTTGGCAAAGCTTCTACAGTTTCTATTTAATCTGCAAATGAGCCGCACCAGACTGTGCCCGCCTGCACGGCCGTGGAGACCGCCATGGCTTTGCTGATGTCGTTGGTGAAGACGGCGGCAGTCAGGCCGTATTCTGTATTGTTGGCCCGCTCAATGACCTCCTCGATCGTCTTGAACTTCATGATCTGCTGAACCGGCCCAAAGATCTACCACGGAGCAAAAGAGAGTCACATCAGCAAACAAGCTTCTGACACACAGCTGGAAAGGGCTCATTACGAGGATGGATCGTGCATGTTCAGTAATGAGGAACAGTCGGTCAGAAAGACTGAAAATGTGTTTGTTTTTTCTTTTGCGTTGCTAGACCATGCACAATTTCTCTCAACAACCACAGCAAGACACGAAGAGGTTGATTTTCCAGACAGCTTCAGCCTGCAACTGTGTGGAGTGTGGGGTTCTGAAGTGGAGAGACAGGATTGGCTGGCTGGGCGAGGTGGCGTGGCCGAGGTGGGCAGACTCACCTCCTCCCTGGCAATGCGCATGTGATCCTGCACGTTGGAGAAGACAGTGGGCTGGATGTAGAAGCCCTTTGAGGGGGGGGCCTTCCCCCCACACTCCAGCTTCGCACCTTCACTGATCCCACTCTCAATGAAGTCCAGCACACTCTGCTGCTGCTCAGCACTGATCTGAAAGGGGGAGAGAGAGAGAAAGAAAGAGAGAGAGAGAGATGTAATGTGACTGATATGACAAGACAAACTAGAGAAAGTAAACAGAGAAATGGCAACACAAATGTTTTACATATGCTATACAAAGTATACTCAAATTGTACTGTATGTATTCCTATTAATTTCCTCAAGCATAATACTGCACATCTTCAGCAGTATCTCTGTAAAATGCTAACATGATGGTGGCCTGAAAGCCAAGTCCTGGTAGTACCTGGGGTCCTTGTTCAGTGGTGGGGTCGAAGGGGCTGCCCACAGTCCTCCTCTGGGCCCTCTCCACGCTCCTACGCACAAACTCCTCGTAGACGGGCTCCTCCACGAAGATACGGGACCCTGCCGTGCAGCACTGCCCACTGTTGAAGAACACGCCCTGGTGGGCCTGCTCAACCGCCAGGTCCACTGAGGGAGACCGAAGGGGAAAGAGGACGTTTAACGAAGAATTCAAGAGAGACTTGCATGCCAGTAATAATTATCGAACGCTTTACATATAAACATATTAACTGCTTTCTTAAATCAGAGATTAAAGATTTTGAACCGCATTTGGCGGTTTCCATTTAACGCGTATAAAAAACATAACGCCATAATGAACAAATCTTCAGATATGACCTCAAACACCCATTTCTGACAGTCTCGCTCCGCTTATGCGTCTGTGGCTACACGTGAAGGTCTCTTATTAACATTACGATCTAAGAAAACCATCCACCAGACTGATGGGGCGGGTTACGTGACATCTGATGCCAGAGGGGGGAGAGGTCCGGCTGGCACGCAAAGGGTTAATGGAGCGCTGGGATTTATGGCGGTGTCGGGATGCGTCCGGCCGGGGCCACACTCCATTCTGGTGATTTACGGGCTGCAGGGAGCCCCACTCACACCTGCTGAAAGCATTTAAAAGGCCCGGCTGATGCCTCTGACCACTTAGAGCTGCGGGTTGGTGTTCACCAAGAGACTCGGAGTAGAGCCGAGGATCTGGGAACGGATCGGCCCTTGTTTACTACAATACCAATCACAGAAGGCTGATCTGGGAAAGGAAATGTTTGAATATAGTCCGCTGACTCTAGTTAAGTGTAATAGGGAGCTTGGCGTTTGTGAAGATGAGCTCAGATACGCCGAGTGTCGAGCACCTAATTCTAGGATGGTCTCGA
>NC_135211.1:12394867-12467159 GCF_052324685.1 Brachyhypopomus gauderio | reverse complement strand
TCCAGGCACAGAAAGAGAGGATGGACAGAACATCAAAAGGAAGAGAAGAGGGCAAAAGAGTCAGAGTCCCACAGAAAGGGAGAGGCGGAGAAAGACCAACAGTCAGGAGATGAGGAGGAAAAGGAGGAAGAATCTGTGTTTTGCTTTGTGATGGGACCAGATCGGCCACGATCCGTGCATTCTGATTTAAGGGGCCGCGAGTTCGGGCCCGGCCAACAGCCAGCACCCCTCCGACCCCGTGTGGCACCACAGGGCAGATAGATGTACTGTATGTATGTAATGTCACTGCTCTGTGCCAGGACAGATCGGGTCCTCAGTGCTGACATTTCATCCCGCCGATCTGTGAGAGCGTCGTTATGACTGCGTGGCGGGTCTTTGATCGGAGGCCCGTGTGGGCGCCGGGCCGCTGCTACAGTGGACGTGTGGCAGCGGCCCTTTGATGGCAGGCCAGCAGCCGAGAGCATGTCGCAACACCCGTGTGCTGTACCTCTCTGATCAGGGCGCCCATGTACAGGCACGTGAGCGGGGTCTGCTCAGCAGGCTTCAGGACCACCGTGTTCCCGCAGCACAGAGCTGGCCCCAGTTTCCATGCCGTCATCATCAGAGGGAAGTTCCACTGCATAAACACACACACAAACACACACACACACACACAAAGATAGGAACTCAAGTGAAGCAGCTTTATGTCTTTGTTCCTGTGAACATCCCTTCCTCAGATTTCTGCCCACTGGTGAACCCACGCATATCACAACCCAGGAGGTGATGAGTCACTTAAGTCTTCGCCCACTCACATATTGTAAGAGGCCAGTCACTCCCTGTCTCTGAAGCTCCAGAATGCTTATTTTTAACTCTTTAAGGAGTAAGAATTGTCTGACGTATTCCACACGCATTCATGCTGTTCCACACACACATATCGAAAGGAGTTTGGTGCTAATCAGGAAGCTCCATGAACTTTTCCCCCTTTTTCTTCTTCGTTGGTACAGCTTTCACTCTCTTATTTGTTCAGTCTTACACCCCCCCCCCCCCCTCTTTTGCCATTTGTATTGACAAACACCGTTCACACACTTTTGCAACCCGTCTCTGGATTTACCTGTCCTAAAACAACATCGACACACTCACCGGGATAATCTGTCCGCACACACCAATCGGCTCGTGTCTGGTGAACGACAAATACCCTCCATCTGTGAGAAACCAGAGGACAGAAGACCTTAAACATGTTCAGGAAGGTCCGACCACAGACCACAGAGCATCGATAACATCTGCCAGCTTTCGATCACCGGGCAATGAAAGTGTCATCGTGGTGTAGGTGATGGCGGTGGAGGATAATGACCAAGCAGAACCAACAAGACTGGCTGAGCTGCAGGAACTTGAAGAGGAACGTGCTCTGGTCCTGGCCGGTGTTTGGCGAGACCAGCGAACACGCCCAAGCCCTGGCAGGAGAGACGTGCTGGCCGAGGTGTGCCGGCCCCGGGGGGCCACGCTGGAGCTTCAACTCCCCCGGTGGCCAGATAAGAGCGGGCCAGGGAAACACATGCTGTTTGTTTGCGTTGTAATTCTATTACGGATTAGATTGGAGATGAAGTAAAGCGAAGCGCGGCAGGTTCCCGCCGGGTCAAGTTTGGCTTAGCAGCCCAACAAAGGCGCAGTGGTGAGCGCGCTCAGTAACGGGCTGGCGGGGGAGGGGCATGAGGGTGGGGGGGGGGGGGGGTGTGGCTGTACCTCTCCTCTCTGATCTGCCTCTCAATTTCTAGTCTGTACCGTGACAAGGCACGATGATGTGGTGCGCTCGCTGACTGACAGAGAGAGACAGGCCAAGGGGGAGCTGACCGAGAGAGAGAGAGAGACAGGCCAAGGGAACTGACCAAGAGAGAGAGAGAGAGACAGGCCAAGGGAGCTGACCGAGAGAGAGAGAGAGAGAGACAGGCCAAGGGAGCTGACCGAGAGAGAGAGAGAGAGACAGGCCAAGGGAGCTGACCGAGAGAGAGAGAGAGACAGGCCAAGGGAGCTGACCAAGAGAGAGAGACAGGGTCAGGGAGCTGACCGAGAGAGTGAGACAGGCCAAGGGAACTGACAGTCCATTTGTAAAAGTATCAAATGGCTCCAGGAAGACTTCCCCTTCCTTGACTACATATGGTTATAGAGTCATCACTCGGGCTCTTGATCGCAACACAGAGACCCTGTTCCCATGGTATAATCAACTGGAGATATCCTTGACATGAATTTAAACAGCACACCGAAACCTGTCAAATCTGTGAAATCTGTCCACGGCTCTAGGAGGTTCCTGAAAACCGTTTATTTTTGGTGCTCAAGTTCTTGTTTTCATGTGTTTCATTCTTGACACTCGTTTAAGGGGTACTTTCTATTCTCAGGCTGCCCTTGTAAAAAGGTTTATTACATTGTCAACCTTGAGTAGCTTAAAGGAAACGAGCGAGCACTAATTGCCAACATTGAATCATCTTCTACAGCCCACATCCGAGTCCAGAGCGACTCGATGGACATGAGTTTAATCTGCAGGAGGTCGTTTAAAACAGCAGGCCCCGCCGTGAAGAGTCCCATGAGCGAGTGTGGGAGACGTCCCCGGTGATGAGTCAGGGGAGGGGCACAGACTGAGAGAGAAAGTGGACTCAGAGCAGGGGACGGTGGGATCTGAGAACAAGACGGTTTGTGGACAGAGAGGGATTGGCGACAGGCAGTGCTGGAATGCACAGCAATTACCCAGACGGCCAATACTAGACACCTCCTGTCCTCCCCAGTCCTCTCTTTAACCCGCATGGCCCTCACATGGGGCCCCTGTGAGACAGCTACACAGTCGCCCCCAAAACGTCCACACATACACACACACACACACACACACACACACGCAGAAAGACACACATACATACTAATGGCTGTGCTCTGATATCAGAGTTACAAGTCCACTGCTGTCCTGTAGACTCCAGACCCCCCGCCGTGTCTCTTTCAAACAGCTAAATTAGCCAGAACAGCCCCCCAGCGCCCCCCTGGGGCCACCCCGGCCCCGAAGCTGTCACACTGCTCCACCGGTGGCGGCTCTCGGCAGGAGGGCGGCCATTAGCGCGCAGATTTATAACTGCTGGGGGACCCGGTGTGTTTACCCTCCGAACACCTCCATAACCCCCCACCATGTCCTGTGGGGCGCAGATAAAACACCCAGCACTGGCCGGTCTCTCTGCTGCTCTATAGCTTCCCGTAGCAGCACGTCCAGACACCCTAGCAGGACAGGAGGACGGCGACTCGTACAAATACACTTTCCGCACACGTACGTTTCTGTCCTTCGGTCCCATCCCGAACAGCTCCGCCGTTAGAGTGTAGCTCCGCCCCTTTTACCAACCATCGCCGCTCTACGCCTTCCCAGAAGACGTTCTGCTTTTGCGTTTGCGCGTCACCTGCGGGCGACCGCCCTCGCGGCCCGCGGGGGGTCGTGGGTTGTGGGACGGTGCGCGGGTCACCTTACCCGTCGGAATGGAGGACCCGTGGATCTTGTCGGCCCAGCCGGCGAAATACCGCAGGGTCTTAATGGTTCCCTGGAGGTCCACAAAGTAGGAGGACAGAAAAGGCTTGCCGGTGTCCAGAGATTCCAGGGTCTGGGGGGAGGCAGGAGAGATGGGGGGAGGAAACGAGGGTGGAGGAGTGTCATGAAAAATCACGTATGGGGATAAAATTTGACCCCCTACACCCACCCCCCCAAAACTGCATTTGAGACTTATCCAAGTAAAGACCCACAGTTTATACCTGTCCCACTGGGGAAATGCGATACTTATACATCCAGAGCAGCAGAGGCGGCTTTGTTATCTCTGTGTCAGGAAGCCGTGATTTCTTATCAGAGAGGGATTAGGGCTGATATAAAGCACAATCGCAACTCCGTGGATGTTACGTTTCTCCTCTGGAGTAATTCTTTCTGACACTCGTTCGGAATTGGGGAGGAAGAAATAACACCGGTTTAGCCCATTTAAGGGAAAAACTCGACCACAGTGCTGGGGAGGTCTCTTCAAAATGGCTGCGGCTTCCTCTCCCCGTTTTAAAGAAGTCTGACAGCCATGACGCTTTTGCTTTTAAACCTCCCCGCGCCGCTCCGTGTGTCAGAGGTCGTCGGAGGATTGCCAGAGCTGGAGTCCGAAGAGGATAACGGACCTCCAACATGCCGTGGAAAAACAGCACTTCTTTAATCATCTCACTCAGTTTTAGGTTATATGATCGTTAGCACCCAAAGGTCACCCGTTCCACCCCGGTGCTGCCTCAGACAAGCGGGTTTGGACATTTGCTTAACAAATCGAACTTGTTAGGTAGACAACAAGGCCAGCGGCTCCTGCCAGGACGGCCCGGGTGGCCGCGCCGGACAGACGGGCTGTCGTTAGACGAGCTCTGGTTAGATACTTGCTTATTGTCTACAGGCTCTTGGTCCCCGTGATCATAGCTAACCACTGCCAGGAAGCATGAGAGGCGATGCAGCTCAAATCAGTGCCAACGGCACGTGTGTTTCCTGGGAGGAACCATTCCAGTTGCATAGATAATCATCTCACCTTTGCTCAGGGAAGCCCAGTTCCAGTGCTGGACACTCAGCTGAGCTCCATGCACACCTGGTACAGGTGCCTGGTGCACTTCAGAGGCATCGGATTATTATAGCTAGATGGGTTGGAACTAAAGTCTGTGGAATAGTAAATCTCCAGATCTGGTCTTGGTCTCTAAACCAGAGACAGCCAACTCGGGCCCTAGAGAGTCCAACAGGATGGTGATTTCCCGGGTGTAACAACTACAAAACCTGGTAATTAATTGATGACTTGAATCAGGTATTCAAGTATGAAATCAAGTTCCTTCAGGGAAATAACCAAACTATGCTGGACTCTGAGCCTTCTGGCCCACAGTCGGGCATCTCTGTGATAAACAGGTGGCATGGGGTTGGCTTCACTATGGTGTGGGTCTGGGCTTCCACAGGGCAGTAGGTCGGACACTTACCGCGAGGTAGGCACGGTCCCGCTCCACCAGATCCGCCAGCGTAGAGAGCAGCCTCCCCCTCTCAGACGAGTCCATCTCCCGCCACAGGGAACCCAGGGAGAAGGCCAGGCGAGCAGCCTGCACTGCCTTATCCACATCAGCCTGAGACATGGGGAAAGAGAGGGAGAGAGAGGGAGGGAGAGAGAGGGAGAGGTGTGGGGGATCAAAAGAGAGAGAGAGAGAGAGAGAGAGGTGTAGGGATCAAGAAGAAAAGGAGAGGGAGAAAGAAAAAAGTGAGTGATGTGTGGAAGAGTGACAGAGAGGGAAAAGAGGAAAAGAAGAATAAGAAACAGCAATGAAGAAAGATGAGGTGAGGGGGGAAAAGACGGGTGAGAGAGCCCCATTAACGGATGGGTATAACCTCATCCTGTAAAAGGTGTTTGTGCACCTCTGGGACAAATGAAAGGCGTCCACTCCGGATGGGCCTGAATAGCTCCAGCAGTCATGCGTTTACGACACTCGTCGGTTCCTTCATCCACGATCCATCTCCACCCCCCCCACCCCCCACCCCCCACCCCACATTCTACCCTGCCTGCCCATACCCATATGCACTCTCTCATGTTATGTATTCCAAATCAGTGAAAGATGAAGTCTAAATTGCTTCTTAATTTGAATGAGGTGTGAAAATCAATGACAGTGTTGTATTTGTTTCTTCCTGTTCAATGGAACACCCATTTTGTGGCTGACAGATTAAGTTCACACACACACACACACACACACACACACACACACACACACACACACACACACACACACACACACACACACACACACACACACACACACGTTTTTCAAAATAAAAGCTTCATGTTGGTTGGGAAATGGGGCATTGCAAAGAAATGTCCCCACAGTGTGCTGTGGAAACATTTGGTGAACACAAACAAAGCGGAACACACACACACACACACACACACACACACACACACACACACACACACACACACACACCTTATCTGCCTCCTGAACATCACAGATCTTCTCCCCTGTGGAAGGGTTGTAGGTAGAGAAGGTCTTTCCGCTTACAGAGTCATGCCATTCGTTATTAATGAAAATCTGCAGAGAGACAGAGAGAGAGAGAGAGAGAGAGAGAGAGAGACAGACAGACAGAGAGAGAGAGAGAAGACACAGTAGTTTTAGTATAGGGGGAGAGCGTAGTGTCAATGACAAGATGAAATCCTCATTTCTACCCGATGGGCAGGATGCCAGAACTCGGTGAGTCACAGCTCACGGACACCAGAGACACACAAATCTGCCTGCACACGAGTGCTTGAAACCAACTCAATCCCAACACAAGATTTGGCTGATGAGCAATCAGATAATCAGAAAGTAAAAAAAAAAAAAACTCAGAGGGCAGTTCATATTCATATGCATCAAAGAACAAGAGCTACAGGAAGGAAAGTCACCGTCATGATGAAAGGGGTGTGTGTGTGTCTGTGTGTGTATGTTCACTGGTGGTGCTAGTATTGCGAGTTGGAGGGATAAGGTCCAGATTCAGGCAGGGAGGGCAGGGGTATGTGCGGTGGGCCTAAAGTCTTGTGCACAGGGAGGAATCTCTGGGAATCCGGTGTGGTGTTGCAGTGCTAGATCTGTCTCTGGGGAGAGATCCAGCCACCAGACAGAAACCAGTGGGGGAGCAGGAAAGGAGATAAATCCCTATCAGACACCAGACACACACACACACACAAATGTGCACACACTCTTCCTCACACACACTCTCTTTCTGAAACAAAAGCTACATACACATACATACAAAACATATGCAAACTGACACACAGCCCTACACACCCCTGCACGCACACCTACACACCCACACAGATTTCACAACATTGCTGCTCGTTTACGAGATCATAAAACACGTGTGTCACTCTGGTTCTGCGCTGCGTTAAAGGAAGCGGTCCGTTAAACAACCGCCTCGCATTCCAAATCCTGCATTTTTTAAGCTCGATAAAAGGCGAAGGGAAAATACATCTCCGTGCAGCCAAACGCAAGACCGGACCGCACGGCTCAAATGTCGGAGCGCAAGTCTACATCAAATGAAGTTTGCGAGACACCCGACGTGTCAGGTGTGATCACATCTGATAGCGACGCCAAGTGCTTAATTCTAGCCTCGCTGCGTGTAACCGAACCGGGCCTATGGGCATGTTTGGGTCTTTAACAGCCTCCGTGGGTTGTTTTCGGGCGCTGGCAGCGCCTCTGACGGATGAGGTGTTGGTAAAATACGCGCTGGCACCACGAAGCAAACATGTACTTTTTTTAAACTCTGCCTTAAGTCAGGTGAAGGACGACGTTCAAACAAAGCCTGACGTCCTCCACGGACCTACAGCGTACTTACCAATGTAAACCTACGGGCTTAACTACCATTTAATTGGCTGCAAACCGTAAGGGGTGTTTATGTTAACGCTGGTATAACATACTAGCTCATTTGGAAGCGTTTCAAGGCCTTATGTCTTCAGCATGCAACTCTTCTTCTTCTTCTCTCTCTCTCTCTCTCTCTCTCTCTCTCTCTCTCTCTCTCTCTCTCTCGGAGTTGGCATGGTTTCGAGAGCGAAACCTTGGGTATGAGCATTTCCTTCACGGATAGCGTAGGTGTTCGGTACCAGCCCGTACCACTGTGTGCTCGCTCCATTTCGGTTCATCCGCATTACACTCAGTGATCACAGACAGACACGGGCCGCTCTCTCGCGCGCCTTTACATCATAGGGACCGACACACTTTAATTACACTCCCATTAACCGCACTTCATAAAAGTGTCAGTGGTTTCGTTTTGCATTTAAACAAACAATAACGACAACAGAAAGCCAAGAGAGCACAGAATTGGGTTTTTTTTTATTTTATTTATAGGGGTCGCTCTTCTGGAACGCGCTAAATCAAGGCGGGTCTGTGGCGGGCCGGGTGACAACGCAGCACGTACCCCTCGCTAAGGGCAGCGGAGACGACTGGGCCGCCACCTAAATCACAGTTTTTTTTTTTTTTTAAAGAGCAGCACTGGAGGCCATTTGGCTCGGCCTTCGCCGGGCTCAGGGGGGCGCTCCCAATTTATTTGTCTCGTCCTATTGAGGGGCTTGATTAAGGGCGACAAGGCTGCGGCGTAAATCAACTCTCGAGGATTCGCTTTCCCTCCGGACAAAAAGAAAAGGATAAGAACACGAGTGCAAAGGTGCGAAATTTCAGATCGATCAACGTTGCGCTTTTCTTCGCTCTGCTCCCGCGGACGTCAGCGGGGCACCGGGGGGAGACGGTGAAGGCTGAATAGCGCAGAAAGCTTCTGGTAGGTGAACTCGAGGGCCAACACAACAATGAGAGAATGGTACTTACTGCCGAAAAGAAGAAAAGGAAGCAAAAACTATAGACTATTTTCAGAAACGGTTCAGATAAAAGTCCCCCCCCCCCTAAAAAAACCCCTCGCCATTCAGTAAACATGAGAAGCGAACAGGGGGACTCTTGTGCTGGGTGGCGTCACGTGACCTTGCCGTAACACACCAAGGCCGGAGCTGATGAGAAAAGTGTCCGGCGTGAGGACACCCAGGGTCCGTGTCCCACTACCGGACAGCTGCAAGCGTTTTAGACGGCCATGCGCTTTTCTTTCGGCGCTGCTACTCTTCTGACGGCGCTTGTTCGCTGCGCTAATAAGGTCCACGTTATAAACGTATTCTGAACCCACAGCACGTGATCTACGCTTACATTTAGCGCTGAGGTTTTTATCAAGTTATCCAGCTTCTTAACTTCATATGGGGAAGAGTGTGTGTGTGTGTGTGTGTGTGTGTGTGTTTGGTGGGGGTTGGTATATTGGGAGTGCAGAGGCCCTAACGTGGTCCTGTGGGAACGCTGAATGCGGCGAGTGAACCATTCTCCGAGCCGACCGGATGATTCCAACAGTCGCAGGAACGCCGATCGGCTCGCGCTCTCCGGAGGCCCGGCCCAGCGAAGGATGCGGAGCTGCAATGAGGGCAGAGGATGCCAAAGCCACATCTGTTTGGCCCACAGCACCTTCTCATGACTCGCACAGATGAGGACTATTTAATGGCGCTCATTTTGGGGCCCTTTTCAGGGAAAGCGAGGAGGGGGGAAAATAAAAAAATACATATATTTTTAAATGAAATATATATGCCGTGTGTGTGTGTGTGTGTTTATGTGTAACAGGCCAAGATTCCAGAGGCAGCCGGATCCTAGCAGAGCACCTGCAGCTACAGGCTGGGTCGACACGGGAAGTTTCACATCCTCGTCTATCAGAGCGACCCGGAGCCGTCTGCGGTGTCGCTGGATACGTTTCGTGACACTGCTGACTGTTGTTAACATTACAGAACAAGCAAACTGCATGGGAAAAGAGCACTAGAAGTGATGACACGAGGAGTCAGATGTGGGTTTTCACAAACCTTTCACTTAATTTATCTTTTCTGTCTCCCCTCTGCACGTTTGTCTCACTCTCGCTCGAGATCTAGTCTTTCTCAGCGTTTCTCGCCTCGCCCCCCCCACCCCTTCTCTCTCGCTCTCTCCTTTGTGATGATATACAACTTCAGTCCAGCAACAGTGGTGTTAGCTGCTCATATGACAGGACTAGCATGTCTCACGCTAACAGACACCCCCCCCCCCCCCCCCCCCCACGCTCCCACCCCCGTACAAACCAGCCAGATTTGTATTGGGTGACAATGCTGAGAGACAAAACAGAGACAAAGGTGAAACACATATGGACAACACCAGTGGAAAGGCTGTGCTTTGATTAATTCTTCCACAGCAGAAAAATAACCAGTGGGCGTTTGAATGGATTGATTAGCTGCTAGTTTCCCTTAATCTTTGGAGTTAGACAGAAATAAAAATTGCCTCTTTGATTTTTTGCTTTTGGTGAGGAGTACCTAACATGTTAGTTAGTAACTGATAATGAATGGACAGATACATCTTTCCAAAAACATGTTTATCCAAGACGAGAGTGAGAAATAAAGAAAACGCCAAAGACAATAAAAGGGAGGAGATTTAGCAGGAGAGAAAGATGAGAGAGAAACCCAGGAGACGGATAGAGGGAGTCCTCACTGTGCTGCTTATAATAAATCACTGGCTTCCCAGTGCAGCCTTCAGCTTGGGTGCTGTTTGATGTGGATCTCAGGGAGAGATGGCGCGTTTTGAAGTGAAAAACTCCAGAAGTGGGGGTCAGCCTCTCGTGAAGCAGGGCCGCTGACCCCCACAGCCAGACGCAGCCATATATTACGACCCGCCGGAGAGCACCCAGACCAGGGGAGCCCCAGATCTCACACCCCCTTGCCGCCATTGCAGTCCCTCACCCAGTGACGGTTTGATGAAGCCTACCTCATTCGCACAAGCTGTCCCCCGGATTAGCTTACAAAAGCTCTCCCTCCAACGCACACCCAGCGGACGACTAAAACCCCTTAACTGCGGACGCGAATGGCGTGAATTTCAAGCGTGAACACAGGGGGGGCTCTGGCTTTAAAGTGAAGGACAAAGGGCCATTGCTGTGTTACACCAGTCGGAGGGAGACGGAGCAGGTGGAGTAGGTGATGGAGAACCAGTCACTCCAACACGGAGCTTCCCGCAGTCAAGCCATAACCCGGGGAATGCGATGTAACATAAGGAAACTGTGTTTTGTAAATATTACGGGTTATGACCTGTGTATCCCGATTTCTGCAAAGTTGAAGGTTGTTAACATGCAGAAGGCATGTGCTATGAGGTGTGTCCTCGTTGGGTGTGAGCTACAAAAAAAGTGGGATGGCCCAGAGAACCCCGCCTCCCCCAGATACAGTTCACGGTGCCACAGTTTAATATTAAACCACCTCAATTTGCCAGCCCAAATTTTTCATCTACACTTCAGTAGTTTATAAATATTTCAGCTCAGCACAGCATCTTATCAGCTAACTGTTTCAGTGTAGCAATATGTAAAATATTAACCCAAACCTATTTGCTATATTTATGAGTTTATACAGGTACAAGATTTCTGACTGGGGTTATTAACAAAGTATATTGAAAACATAAGGAAATATATTTTAGGTAAAAAATGCAGTACTTTTCCATATTGGACTGAGAATCAGTATTTGGTTTCTTTTAAAAGTCTCTTAAATGTCTGCTTCAGTAAGAGAATGGTAGAAGTTCACCATCATCATCGTGGGAGGCCTGATTAATATGAAGAGTCCTCCCAGTCTCACCCATAGTAAAGGCACCAGAGCCTCCATCTATTACCCCAGCACACGGGGGTAACATAGCTCTCCTTCCATTCCCTCCCCTCCTTGCCGGCCATCCGAGAGCCGTAAAGTGAGACAACATCAATAACCCCCCATCAGAGGAGGCATATTTACGGCTTCCTCTGTGCCGGTATCAGCGCGGCGGGCCGGAGCTCACCCAGAGACCACCTTCAGGGGAGCAGAGCTCTCCCGCGCAGAACCGCCGCACAGATCCGAGCACAGCACGACGGCCCAGTCACTCCATCATCCCCGCGCTGGGTGGAGAAAGGGCAAAGGAATCTCCATCTGTGGCTTGTGGGCTATGAAGGAGACCGTGGTGTTGCCCGCCGTAGAGACAGCTGTGGGAATTACAAGAGCATGGGACTGTGACAAGTGTGTGTGTGTGTGTGTGTGTGTGTGTGTGTGTGTGTGTGTGTGTGTAAAAGGCAGGGCCAGAGTAAAGGGGCAGTCACAGCTTGGAGGAAAAATAAATGCAGTTTTCTTATCCACAAGTTGAGACACACACACATGGTAGTGTCAGCACAGAAGGTAAAAGCATTGGCAGGTAATCGTTTGTGTGTGTGTGTGTGTGTGTGTGTGTGTGTGTG
The DNA here is from genome assembly GCF_052324685.1 of Brachyhypopomus gauderio. Taxonomy (NCBI): domain Eukaryota; kingdom Metazoa; phylum Chordata; class Actinopteri; order Gymnotiformes; family Hypopomidae; genus Brachyhypopomus; species Brachyhypopomus gauderio. The sequence continues at coordinate 12,455,377 of NC_135211.1, read as the reverse complement.
TGTGTGTGTCCAGGTGGGGAAGGTCACAGGGATGGACAGGGGCCATGTCTGGAATAATAAAGCCTTGGACTCTTGTTAAAAATCTAAATTGTGATAATAAACTTGATGACACCCAGATAACCAGACAATGACACCTGGGGTCAAACATGAGTCATTTCATCAGATTTTAGGAGGAATGATAACTGGAACTGACTGAACTGTCATGTGCAGTCTTAGTATGTATATAACTATCAATTATCTACATGTAGCTATGGAAAAAAAACATGTAATCAGCCTCTAATACATTCAGTGACTTTTACCTAAAAGCTCCAAAGCTCCTCTCTCCATTACTGTAGCAAGTTGTAGTCTGACAGTGTCATCCGGGCGCCATGTTCTCACTGGGGAAGAAGGACGATGGTGTTTCCGTCCCTGCCAATCTAAGCCCCAGCCAGCCTTCCTGTCCAAGTGAACTTACGTTGCGGACAATGTGCTGGGACCACTGGTTCCAAGCAAGGTGGTGGGAGGTTTCATATGTGCTGAGGGAGATGCGTGAGCATGGCTCTTGCTCACAGACTGGCCGTGCTGACAAACGTGAAATACTCCCATTTGGCAGAGCCGGTTAAACAGTGATTCGGATTAACTGGGGCTGGTTAGGGCTACACTAGGAGAAATTCAGTTTAAAAAATGCATTTTGAGTTATTGAGTATTCTTGATGTGTTATATTAGACTAAATAAGCCTGCATATCTTTAAAACAACAAGCAGAAAGTATGTATATGTGTGAGAGAGGTGGAGATATCAGTAACAGGCTGTGAGGCTGTTCGTGTAAGTAATGCCCATCAATCAGAATCACCACCGTTCCACAACCAGCACACAGTGGATAAATCAAATTCCTAAGGAATAGTACACAAAGGCCCGCTCCCCTCCACTGCCTCGCGCGCCTTTCTCTGCAGAACGCACTCAATCAGTAAGATTACGCACGAGACGAGAGGCCGCGCGCGCACCAAGAACAGGTGGAGATATGTTACCTCACGAGCCTATCACTAGCATCGCCCTTTGCTCGGTGTTGTGTGTGTCACGGCGCTTACATGCCTTACTATCACCGCAGTGAAGTGGCACTTGTATCGATACTGAGGCGGTCATACGTACATACGAAAATACCTACAAAAGCTTTGTTCTCTCGAAATTATATATTTTGACGTACTTCCACAAAAATACATGTATTTTAGTGGATGAACATCAAGCTTTGCGGATAAACCGCATAACGCCCGAAGACGTCCACCTTGAAATACCTATCTATCGCTTTATTTAAATGTGAAGAACGTTTAAAACTGTCTTCTTAGAAAAACTAAAAACGGCACTGTAGTTAAAAGTTGTGAGGCGGGAACTGTTGATACGAAGACGCGATCCAAGGGTCATAGTTCAATGTGAAGGCAGCTCTAAGAGCCTGCGCTGTAACCTCCCTAACTAATAATCACATTTTCAGGCATTCTTTCAACTTTCAAAACCACTAAGCTGGTTATCTAGCCATATCCAGGACACGACGGCGTCGAAAGGTTTATGATATAGCTGTGAATTTATAGTCAAACCCGAGTGAGGGCCTCTGGGCGTGAGCTATCACGGTTCTGCGGTTGATGAACGCAGATAAGAGGCTCGAGTCCTCACGCGCAGCTAACGTTAAAAGTTCAATCAAGATAATGCAGAACTTCGTCTAAATGGCGGAAAATCCGATAGTTCTGCATTAACACCAACATTTTGTACATAAAAGTTTTGTACATGAAAGTTTTGTACAAGACGGTTTGACGTATTTAAGAAAACACACCTAACGATGTAACTGGTCCCACCTAACAATAACATTAGGGTACTATGGTAAATCCATATCACATTAATGTGCGCAACTCCATCATTCAAAGGACAAACGAAAAAAAACTCTGATTTACAGCCATAAGTGATATAAAACTATGGTGCATGGTAGTACCACCCTCCAGTGCTGTTACTACGCATTATCTGACAACCTACAGAGAAACATCCCAGAGTAAATCTTAAGTACAATGCGCTTTATTCTTCTGAGTTGTCACGTTGACATTTTGACGCATACAGCGAATGTTGAGCGTTTTAGAGACGCTGTCTTAAAAAAAGACAAAAAACATAAATGATACAACACGGTTAAAATCGAAACTTTGCAGCGAAATAATCACAAAGTGAAACGCGACATAACGCGCACGTTGTGACCAAAATATCTATTCGGTTAGCTTTCAAATTTCCAGACGTTTTAACAGTTTCACTTTTTGAAGTTATTTATATAAAGCTGTAAATCAAAGTGTAAATTCCTAGTGAATAAATGTCAGATGTGGATGGCACGCAAAGTTGCGTTGCGCGTGAGTTTATGTCCGCGCGCTACCCTTAAAGTGCCAGAAACGCACAAAACCCCAAACGCGCTGACTGATGTTCAGAGTACTTCAACACACTCCAGAGTAGTTTAGAAACGGTCTTACCAACCTTGGTGTACTTTATCTCCGGGTTGGGCACCGGCGAGGGCATCAGCTGGAGGGATGCCATTAGCGCTGCTGGGTCGGTCTTTACTTCGCCAGGGAGTTCAACTTTACTAGAAGTCATTCTGCCAGGATCTTCTGTAGTTACCGCTGTTTTTTCTACGGATTTGTGATTAGGACTTTGGAATCCTTCCTGTGTTTATAAGCAGGTGTCAGCATTGGCCCATTTTTATTGGGCCGCGAATAAGGCCGTCCTCCCTAATATAATTAAAATCCAGCATTTACATAAACACTCTCTCTCTCTCCCTGACTATAAGGAGGGGGTAGATACCACCCACTTTTCCGACCAAAAATCTGTGGAGGAGACTATGCGCTTTGCTTGCATCAGAAATAACTCAAAGGAAGTTGCTGGCCTAGTTATTTCTGTGTAAGTTTATTGGATTTTATAATTGACTTAATTCGTGCTTGTGGTTTAATAATTCAAGAATCCTACCAATTAGGGCCACAATAATTTATAGACAAATTATCATTTTAAGGGCGTGGCACTTAACTCTGAATATCCTATTGAATATGTATTGACAGATTTTTATCTATCTATCTATCTATCTATCTATCTATCTATCTATCTATCTATCTATCTATCTATCTATCTATCTATCTATCTATCTATCTATCTATCTATCTATCTATCTACGGCAGCAGCAGCGAGTCTCTGAATTGTTGTATTCTAAAGGAAAAGTAGATTCTGGAGAAATGTTTAATTTCATCTGAGAATAATTGTGGAGAGGACGTTACTGAGATGGCTTACTGGTTTTACTCATTTTATTGATATTTTTCACAGAGGTTTACAACAGAGGCTGATGTGTATACCAGGCTACCCATTCTATCTCGCCTTCCTATGGGGCGCGCAAAACTGGTATCACATGAACGCGAAAGTTTTCTTTGGCATGGCCCGTTTGCCTCGCAAACGCTCCCAGTAAGATTTCACCCACCCATCAGGATGTTATCCACATGTTATTTCCTTGTATCTTGGGGAAGAAAAGTTATCTCCCGGAGCGCAGGGATTCAGTTAACGTTTACTTTAGAATATCCAATAAACATTAAGGACATCTCAAACGTCTGTCAACACCCTGCAGCACTTTAGAGTGGAAGCATTGCCCGACACAGACATTCACACTTCCACAGTGGAATTAGAGATTTAGCATCTTCGTCAAAACACTCGCAACAGCAATAACGGCTATATGCCGTAAATAAATAAAACGAATAATCGATTTCACACTTTATCTCCGCGAGTCAACAGTTTTCTAACACGGGTAGTTTAAGCAATAAATAGTCTATGCTACCTATTCGGCCTCCAGGCAAAACAAATCTTCTAAATAATAGGCTATACTTACAAATAAACCTGTGCATTGAGGAGCAATATCGTAAACCTTGTGTATGATACATTTACAGAAAACATGTACTGCTGAATCTATATGGAGAGCTTTGCTTTACTAGACTTTTGTTCTATTCCCGAATGATTTTGTTTTCAGATTTAAAGGTCGTATTTCAGTAAATGCAATTTGTACTTTGTATTCACTTTAGACGTTATGGCCTAGCCCAACAAGATTTGGCTTAATATATTAATATTTCCTATACGTGGGCAAATATTTAATAAGTTCAGAATACCTAATAGAATGTAACAGAAATCTGGCAATTGGGGAAAAACATAGGTGTTTAAGGGTGCTTTATCAGCTCCTAATGGAAGTTAATGACATAAAAGGCAACAGAGACTTGGCTACTTGACAGTTGTTATCATATCTGATGCTGGAGTGGATGACACTGGGCGACACTTAAGCGCGTTAAAGGAATACCTTGTCATAATTTGTACGCGCCCCGCTGGGGTGCCTTTTATCCGTCAGCACAACCCCCTCCCCTTTCCCCACCGCGCAGGAGACGTGCCGACTGTGTCTGTTTCACATCAAAGACGACACCCCAGAAAAAGTGACAGTGATTAATGTAAGCAAAACACATCGCCCCATACCTGTCGCCTCTCTCCTCCACAGTGTGCGTGTCGGACGAACGCGCGGAGGCAGCCTCGCCGCGCTTTGTTCCTTTGCAAAGCGCTCCCTCTATCGGACAACACGTAGCATTACACACTGAAGTTCACCTTGGTAAACTGCACGAGCGAAACTCGAGTTTACTAATAACTTATGGCAATTCATTTGTTTGCAATATTTGCATAGTTGTCATTCTTTTATTAATACTGTTGTTTATTGACCTTTGCATGACTCCATGTTCAGAAAATACACTACAATATAATACTATATTATCCTCGACTTTAGACAATGTGTGGTCTCTCGTAGGAGGAAGGTTGTAAGTAATTCATAAAAAAGACGAACAGTAACAGTATGTTATTTCCAAATGACATATAAACATTTGGCCTAAAGACATACGTTTTGTTGGAGAAACAAACTCTATATTAAATAACTAGACGTATGTCATAAACCGAGTAGCTAATTGTAACAATAAATGAACTATCCAGCATGAATTTAGTTTTAAGAGGACAAACAGCAAACATGAATTTGTGTCGTGGTGATGTGTGAAATGTCAAATCGAGATGAATGAAGCAGGATGGACGTGTGAGTGTGGCGATCATACGGCGAGCAGATTCATCGGGGGGGCGGACGTGGTTATAATCTGAGCCACTCCACGGGCGCTCATACTCAGTGTGTACAGTCCGTACTGACAACAGAGACGTAAAAAGCTGTCTAGTGTTCTGGCTAAATATGAAGATTGATAACGTGAGGAATGTAAGGGGGAAATGTGCCCTCAGACATCACCTCATCCGACAGTTTCTGGCAGAATTCCTTGGCACGTTCGTATTAATAGTAAGTACTCAAATCTGTCAAGAGACTTTTTTGGAGCGATGGCACCAATCTTAAACTGTCAATATTATTTAGATTTCACCTTTCCAACAGGACTTTTACTTTCTTTTGCATTTTCAAGCTTTGGCTTATGGAATTGTTTATTTTGACGACACTTCTTTCAGATATGCCTACTAATATCAGTGCCAAAATGTCAACGCGTCGATCAAAAGGTTTAGTATGCTGCAAATATAGTTTAGAATTGTACATAAAAACATTTAAACTATTAGACAAAAAAATAATGCTGACTTTTACTGTCTGTTTAATGTCTGAGTTAGTATAGCTCAATATTTGGTCGAATTTTGTTAATGAAATATAATATCATGGACATAACTTACTGTGTAACAGCGACTTTTTGTCACACACGAAAACACGAAATTGAGAAAAAAAAATTAAATGAAACTGTAAAGGAATATGATAGATGAGTAGTGGTGTGTGTCTCAGGACCTTTTCTCCACACTCCAGTTATCCAATTTCACCTTGTTAACCTGCTCTGACCTCATTTATGGGCTGACTAATAAAAGATTACCAGTTTTCTCACAATTAGAAGCAAGAGCACAAGTATTAGGTGACGCATTCTGTTAATGGGTTAGTAAATGTCGAAATGTTACTTGGATGATTTACTTTGCTAACTGAGGTATTGGAATAGTGGTATTCAAATCCGGACCTCAAATCCAACTCTGGTCCTGGGTTTTGTAATTCCTGTGTTGTTTGTTAAATAATTCATGTAACTATTTGCCCATTTTGTTGTCACACCTGTAAAGAGAGGGTATATAACCTGTATAATCTGGATCTTGAGGACTGGGATTTGAATACCTCTGTGTTAAGTGTGAAACCTTCGAATTAATTAATTAATATTGAGTCACATGGTAGCAGTTTACATTTACATGTACATTTAAATGTAAACTGCTACCATGTGACTCAATATTAATTAATTAATTACAAAATTAGTTGATTACAAAATGAGCATAGAAACATTCACAATATATAGTTTATATTTGGTTGATGTTTCAAAGTATTAGGTGACCTTCCTCAGCACTGTATATGCACGTTTTAGAGGTAGGAAAACATCAAAAACCTGGAATGGCTCAAGAGGCCCCAGGATTGGATTAAAAACATCTGATATATGTAATATAGCATAAGCAGTTTGCTCTTAATTTCCCTCTTTTCCTTCACTGTGTTCTCAGTGATGTTATGAACATTTATAGATGGTTTGGTCTTCTCATTTGTAGATGTCTGATCCTGGATTGCAGACACCTGATGACTTAAAATAGCTTAAGTGCTGAGCATTGGTTTCATTACACAGTGTCCTGCTTGATTTCATTAATGCAAATTACTTTTGATGCTAATTAATTACCATTAATGCAGATTATGACATTCTTATATCCAACGTATTAGTCTTAAAGCTCTGAAATACACGAGATTTTTCAAGACAATAATGACTGTGTGTTTTAAGTGGTGACATCTGTCCATGCCTCCTGTCTTCTGCCAGCTCTTTGGCTGTGGCTCTGTGGCCCAGGCCGTCCTGAGCAGAAGAACCTTGGGGGAGCCTCTCACCATCCACATCGGCTTCTCTATGGGGGTAATGCTGGCCATCTACGTGGCAGGAGGGGTGTCAGGTGACCAACATGTTTGAACTGGCTCTTAATTAGTTTTGTCGGTTTGTTTTTTTTCATGATTTAGCACACAGCCACACAAATAACGAAGCATACATCATATCATTTATGTTATTACGCAACAAAAATTGTTTCTATAAAGTCAAAATATGATCATATAATTGAATAAAGATAGAATAATTGAATTGAATAATTGAAGTATTGAGTGTAGTCAGTGTGACAATGCAGTGGTCCAGATAGCACCATGAGAAACAAATGGAGGTGATTATCAGTTTTAATTGTCAGCTGTAACTGTCCTTGTTTTTCCATGTCCTAAGATGAGTCCTGTCTAAGCCAGAGATTGGGTTTTGATTTGCTGCTCATCAAACAATGCAAAAACAAACATTAGAAATACTTTGAGGTTTGCACCTGCAGTTATCTCTGCATAACCTGCATTTATTAAATATAAGAAGCACTCACCAATGTCCGTATAGGATTTATAAGCATGTTACGCACATGTTGTGGATGCTTGATAAATTAATCAAATCAAAATTAATGTTATTGAACTCTTTATGGTTGCCCAACTCTTGATCACAAGAGTTGGGCAACCATATAAGTGCCCTGAGATAAACCTTGGTTGCTATCCAGCCTGGTCTGATGAAAAAAGAGGTGAGCATACAGTAAACCGTCTCAAGAGCAGTGATAACAGAGGGTATCTCCCCCAGCTCTGATTGATGGACTTTTTTTTTTTGATTGATCGGTATGGTCGTGAAGTCACATTCAACGAGAGTCACTGTGGTTATGCCCACTGAGCGGCTGTGTGACTGTTTCGTCTGAATGTCACAGAGGCAACAACAGAGACAAACAAACAAATAGAAAATAAAAATATTTAATAAATAAATCAAAATGTGTTCACATACAACCAGAATATCCACTGGAGTCCCTGTCATTTAATTTCACCAAAATATCCTGCAATGTAATAGGACTAAGTGCCAGGGCTTTTGTAGTGGTTGTTTAATGTATTTCCCTGCCATCAAAATCAAATAAGCTACACATAAATATCAGGAAACCAGATTCCTGGCCACAAGCTGATTTCTATGAACCACTGGTTCTTTGATAATTTGGACAGATGTTACAAAGTCCAACTGCCTTTAATTTAAACAGATAAACACTTGTTTCATTCCTGATTTAACCCTTTCCCTTATTAAACAGCCATCCATCCATCCATCCATGCATCCATCCATCCATCCACCCATGCATGCATTCACATCCTCTTATCCAGGTCCGGGTCACGGGGGCAGTATCCTAAGCAAGGAGGATCTTTCAGCCACCTCTTTCAGCTCTTCTGGGGGATACCGTGGCATTTCCAGGACAACCAAGAGATATAAACTCTTCAGCATCTCAGGTCTTCTCCCAGTTGGACATGCCTGGAACACCTCACCCTATTTCTAAGGGACATCCTGGACACCCTATGGAGGAAACTCATTTCAGCCGCTTATAGCTGGAGCTCCTGAACTGATGATGCCAACAGGACCACAACATCTACATCAGGAGACGTGGAATCCTGAAGCCACCAACCGAACCCCCTCCACCACTTGGCTATGCCAAGAAATTCTATCCATAAAAGTTATGAATAGAATTGGTCACAAAGGGCAGCCTTGACAGAGTTCAACCCCAACTGAAAAACAGTCTGACTTACTGAGGAGTGTGAGCCCCTGAAAGCTGAAACACACCCTCAGGCACATTTTCTTAAAAGGGGGAACCACTACCCCCCATTTTCCAGTCCAGAGGAACTGCCCCTGAAGTCCACGCAATTTTACAAAGACGTGTCAGCAAATACAGTCCCATAACATCCAGAGCCTTAAGGAACTCAGGGTGGACCGCTGCCAAGGAGTTTCACTACTCTGGTCACCTTGGGTGATGGACCCTCACCCAAGTCCCCCAGCTCTGCTTCCTCTATGGAAGGCGTGCTGGTTGGATTGAGAAGACTCTCAAAGTATTCCTTCCTCCGCCTAATGACACCCCCAGCTCCGCAGTATTGTTGGGAATCGCTCTACTCTCCTGAGTTGCCTGACAGTTTGCCAGAATCTTCTCGGAACAAGCTGAAAGTCATATTCATTGAACTCCTGCCACATCTGATGTTTTGCCTCTGCAACAACCGCTTGCTGCCTCCGGAGTACAACAAGCCATTCAGGCCCGATGGGGACTCTTTCTTCAGCTTCTACAGCCTCTCTCAAACGACGTGTCCACCATCGGGTTCAAGGATTGACGCCATGACAACAAATACAAAATCCGTGTCAACAATGGAGGCACGGAACATGGCCCACTCAGACTGTGTCTCTGGCCTCCCTCAGGATTTAGTCAAAGCTCTACATGAATGTGGGAGTTGAAGATCTTTTCTGACATCTAACAAGATCAACACCCTATGCTAGTATTCCAGACCACACACGGCCACTCCCACACGTGAGTCATGGACACTTATGGACACCTTTGGGCTCGAAAATGGTACTCAATATGGACAAACTGTGACATGCACCAAAATCCAATAACAGAACACCACTCGGGTTCAGATCGGGGAGATTGTTCCTCCCATTCATTCCCAGTCATTGCCCACATGAGCATTGAAGTCCCTCAGCAGAACAACAGAATCCCCAGAAGGGGCACCTTCCAGTATCTCCTCCAAGGACTTCAAGAAGACCAGGTGCTCCAAAATGCCATTTGGTGCATCTGACAAACAGTCAGAGCTCGATCCCCAACCCAAAGTCACAGGGAAGCAACCATTTTGTCTACCAGTTGGCCACTATGAGATCCACACTGCACTGGACCCCTAATTCTGCCTTTCTACTACTTTCTACCCCTACTACCGCCCATGGGAGAGTGGATCCATGTGGAGAGTGGAGATCATTCTTTATTTGGTCCATCACCTAGGACTAATTTGCCTTGAGAGACTCTACCAGGGGCTTTGCCAGTGATATATCTATATATATGATGTTTGGCCAAATTGTCATGATGGAATCTGTAACTGCAGAGGTAAACAGTGAATGTGTGGTGTGGTGTGCAGTGGTAGGTTCTGTCCTGTGCCTGTGAGTGGGGAATTATGTTAACCCTCCATACCTCTCTGCAATAACATTCCCTTTGGCCCACTCCCCAAACAGCTTTTTATCAGTACATTGTGTAAGCTTGACCGCATGTGTGCAAACATCAAAACTGTCATACGAATCAACACCTGAAGAAATGAATGTTAGGGTTTTAATATATATTAATTCATTTGGTTTTCTTTCACAACTCAGTTTGGAATTATTTAAGGCCACCCATGGGACCATGGATTATGAAATTATACACTTGTCTTGAGATGTGTCTGCTGATATTTGTGTGGTCTAGTGGGACCTCTTTATGGACTCCATTAAAGAGAAATGGAGCAAGAACCCCACAGAGGGGGAGACAGAGACCTTCCCGCTGGAGGCTAGTGGTCAGTGGGCAGATCCACACTCCTCCATTATCTGCATTAGCCCATCATGACCTGCAGGGGCCTTTGTTCCACAGAGTGGCGTCTGTAAACAGCAAGTGTTGTGTGGAGCCACTGAGCTTCCAGGCCAAGCAGGACGAGGGCTGGTTTGTTTGAGTCCCCAGCCAGGACGATGTGTGAGGGATGGGTCATGGATCACCATTTGTTTTTTCCCCAAGCATTAGAGTGGAGGAGCTAAGATGAAGAGGTTGGATTGAATCCTCAGAGTACACTGTTGTTAATCCAGAGTCATTCATGTGCTGCAAACTGACCTGATAAAACGTTTATTATTTCAGATTCAATTTCCATTGACTTTACAGCTGGCTGTTGTAGACAGTACTTGTGAAATGCCATGTGGATTAGGGAAAAAGGGGAGAAAGAGGAGAGCGTGGAGAAGACAACAGGTCGATGCTTCAGACTGATAACCTTAGGTGTCGGGTTTAGGCCTCAGAGACCTGCACTGATCCTACCCGCTGATAACTCCTCTTTACCCCACGTATGCTGTCATCAGGCCTTTAACAACCCCTCAACAGATCTTAATGTGAGCCAACTAAAGGAACTTAAGCAGCAGTTTAAAATCACCCACCCCTCAACAGATCTTAATGTGAGCCAACTAGGAACTTAAGTAGCAGTTTAAACTCATTATCAAATCAATAGCTTCAGCGGGTTGAAGCATCAATGCCAGTGGGTCGTGGGAGTTGGCATCAGTCAGTGGGTCGTGGGAGTTGGCATCAGTGCCCAGACTTCTTTTGGCTTTGCAGGTGGACACGTGAACCCGGCTATATCGCTGGCTATGGTCGTCCTGGGGAAGCTTCCTGTAAAGAACCTCCCAGTGTATGTGGCTGCACAGTTCAGTGGGGCTTTCGTGGGTTCCTGTGCTGTCTTCGGCCTGTACTATGGTGAGTGACCACCGCAGGACCGGCCACTCATCACCTCGCCAGTGGGCTGATACACTGACATAGATGGACGTATAACATAGAATTTAACATGTTCTCACTGTAGGTTATAGCGTAGGTCAGGGCTATTCAACTATATTTTTCTGTGGGCCAGATTTGGCAGAGACCTCTGACCTGTGGGCCAGACAATTTTCAGACCTACAGTTGTGATCAAATTTATTCAACCCCCAATGCTGCGAAGGGTTTTATGGAATTCAGTGCACATTTGTAATTGTGTTCATAATGAAATCTTACAAGGACTTGTTAAAGAACTAAATGCAACTAAGATAGAATCAATTTTTTTTGTCATAAAGTATTAAATGGCCTTTTTGTGATTTCTTCATTGACACAATTATTCAACCCCTTTACGACTACCACTCCTAAGAACAGAGGTTCATTCCAGTGTTTTCCATCAGGTATTGAAAACATCTGTGGATGTCAACGAGCAGCAATCAAGCATGATAAGCACCAATTAGGCAGATTTAAAAGGACTGTGATACTCAGCTCCTTCTAGACATCTACTGGTGTGTTTCCAAGCATGGTGAAGGCAAGAGAATGGTCCCAGAAGACAAGAGAAGAGGTTATTGCTCTTCACAAGAATGGCAATGGATATAAAAAGATTGCGAAGTTGTTAAATATTCCAAGAGACACTATCGGAAGTATCATTCGCAAGTTCAAGTTAAAGGGCACAGTGGAAACGTTACCTGGTCGTGGCAGAAAGAAGATCCTGACCGCGACTGCTGTGCGCTACCTGAAGCGTAATGTGGAGAAAAATCCCCGCGTGACTGCTAAGGAACTGAAAAAAGACCTGTCAGATGTGGGCACTGAAGTTTCAGCTCAGACAATAAGGCGCGCACTGCATAACGAAGACCTCCATGCCAGAACGCCCAGACGCACCCCCTTGCTGACTCCAAAGAACAAGAAAAGTCGACTGCAGTATGCCAAAAGTCATGTGGACAAGCCACAAAGGTTTTGGAACAGTGTACTGTGGTCAGATGAAACTAAATTAGAACTGTTTGGGCCAGCGCTATGTTTGGAGAAGGAAGAACCAGGCTTATGAACAAAAGAACACCTTGCCTACTGTGAAGCATGGCGGGGGGTCAATTATGCTTTGGGGCTGTTTTGCTTCTAATGGTACAGGAAAGCTTCAACGTGTGCAGGGTACCATGAATTCCCTTCAGTACCAGGAGATCTTGGAGGAAAATGTGATGGAGTCAGTCACAAACCTGCGGCTTGGGAGACGTTGGACCTTCCAACAGGACAATGATCCGAAGCACACATCCAAGTCCACTAGAGCATGGTTGAACATGAAAGGCTGGAACATTCTAGAGTGGCCATCGCAATCACCAGACTTAAATCCAATTGAGAACCTCTGGTGGGACCTAAAGAAGGCAGTTGCAGTGCGCAAGCCTAAGAATGTGACTGAACTGGAGGCTTTTGCCCATGAAGAATGGGCTAAGATACCCATAGGTCGCTGCAAGACACTTGTGTCAAGCTATGCTTCACGCTTGAAAGCTGTCATAACTGGAAAAGGATGTTGTACTAAGTACTAAAAAATAATGTCACTAGGGGGTTGAATAAAACTGATAATGATGTGAGCACAGTAAAGACATTTGTGGTTATTCCATCATAAATATTATGTTATGTTTGTCTAATTTATAAGTGCCTCTTTGATATAATTGTAAATAAGATGACTGAAATGATCAAAATCAATGTCAAACTGGCCAAAACACTTTATTTCAGTGGGGGTTGAATAAATTTGATCACAACTGTATACCAATACTGTCATAGTGGATGTAAACGAACGTAAATTCGTAAACGTAAAACGTAATTCGCGAACGTCAATTCAAACGTAACTTTCGACACAGTGTCGTAAAATGTTGCAAATAAAATGTTATTTATTTTTACGGCGGTTTATCAAATATTCATTATTATTTATGGGGAGATGGGCCGCCAGTTGAATAGCCCTGGCATAGGTTATATTTACATATTTACATATTTCTATACTGCAAATTATATTAGCATATTTACATATGCCAACAGACATGCAGACATCTAGCTACAACACTGGTCTGGACATTACAGGACCTTACATACACCACCTTACAGAGTTTAGTTCCAACACTCCTGACTGTCAGATTGATTAACTCATTAATTTGATTAACCCTTGACCAGGCTTGGTGGATTAGGTTTGGAGCTAAACTCTCTGTTGATATACAAAAATAATAATAATACAGAATAAAAACCTGTACAATATGAACAGGAAATATGGACTAATAGAAAACATTAATCCGTTCATCTTTTAAATAGTTGAAGGTGAGAAAGCAAGTGTGGATGGGGCGCCAGTCATATAGAAAACACTCTAATCTTTCCAGATGCCTTAATGGACTACAGCAATGGAGTGTTGATGGTGACAGGTGAAAATGCCACTGCAAACATCTTTGCCTCCTATCCAGCAAAGCACCTCTCGGTATTCAATGGATTTATTGATCAGGTGAGATCACACGTGATCAGGTGAGAACATGTGTTGATAGAATTGTTCTAAGTGGAATTCTACAATCATTGCCCATTAAAATACACAGTTTGATAATATGTCATATTGTTAGAATCTATTCAGGTATAGTTATAACCAGAGGCGGACGAAGTACTCAATTTCATTACTTGAGTCAAAGTACAGATACCACTGGTCAAATGCTACTCCGATACAAGTGAAAGTTGCATGTTCAAAATCTTACTTAAGTGAAAGTACTGAAGTACTTGCTTTTAAAAATACTTAAGTATTAAAGTACACCTTCCTTCACATTTGTAAAAACGTTAGTTTAAAAGTATTATACAACCTACCAAATCCATTTTGGGCATAATAATCATACAGTTTACATTTTAGTTTAAGGAACAAAAACATTTTCTAAAACCATAATTCACTGATTAGCCTAGCCTAACCTGTTTAAGCAAATTATGTTACCATATTAAAAGTCAATAATAAAATGACGGTTTTCTCTCTTTGCTAGTTAGGTATTCAGTCATCCAATACAACATTATGTTACAGTCAATATTAACAAAGACAAAGTAAAATTAGCAGTGCGGGATCTTGGTAGTCTAACCTTGCCACAACCTTTTGCAGTATGGCTAAAGCCCGCCAACTCCATGCCACCCAACATGCTAGCAAACTCTTTTCAAACTAGAAATCACAGCCACATTAGAATTATTGACATTACACTGACATTAGAATGGAAACATTATTTGACAATATTCGATTAACCCACACGGTTTCCCTTATTGATGTTTCCGTAGTTTGCTTGCGTAGTTTTCCGTAGTATTACTTGCCAATATAATGTTAACATTATTTATAGTTATCCTAGCAGACCTAGCAGTGGAGTGAGCAGGCAAAGTCATTTCACTAGCCTTACTGCAAAGCTCCTCTGACTACATAGAAAATGGTCACTTAACAAAACATTTAGGCTGCATATAATATGCTTCCTCAGGTGGGACAGTGAATTTTTGTATGCAGTGATAGCCTATAGTTTGTTTTTGGCAAACAAAGCATGCATTTAAAACGATAGGAATGATTTATCCGTTCAGAAAACTGAACATTTTGTCGAGATACGGCCATGGGTGCAAGTACTCGAAAAAGCATGCCAGGGTTGCCAGCGTGAGACACACGCATTTGACCATTTTCACACGCTCTCGCGCCACACTTCCGATATCTCACGCCGAAAAAAAAATCTAGTTTATTTACCTCTGATCTATATCTATCAACCACCGGCGATCGCGATATAATACTTAATTTGTGTCCATTTTTCACCGCCCCCGGTAACGTTCACCACCCCCCCCCCCCCCCCCCCCCCCCCACCAAGTCCAGGTTCAAATCTCACTCCAAGCGATCTTGAAAAGTTGGTAACCCTGGCATGCTCCATCACCGCCGTCTCCGTTCATGTTGCTTGTTATTTAGGAAAAGAACGACTAGCGACACCGAACTTGATTTTACACCTCACAGACACATCCTTGTTTGCTGATAGGCTGTCACCTGTGAAAATACGAGAAAATACGAGTAACGAGAGCTGGACAGAAATGTAGTGGAGTGATAAGTACTGTATTTGTTATTCAACTGTAGTGAAGTGAAAGTCATAAGTATTAAAAAAAAAATCAACTTAAGTAAAGTACAAATACTCAAGAACTGTACTTAAGTACAGTACTTAAGTAAATGTACTTCGTTACTGCCCACCTCTGGTTATAACAATATGTATATCCTCTTAAACATGATGGAAATAGAATAATTCATGTAGTGTGATATTCAGTTGTCCAAGCAGGAAATGCCCAGAAGTCTGTAGGATAATGAATATACAGGGTTAAAAGGGCCGAGGGGGCATCAATTTGTAATTATTAACTAATGAGAAAATACTGATGTCACGTAGGGCAACGCCCCCTCTCGTAGCTGTCACTCTGGGTTCCCTCATGTCTGTGTTCCCTGCCTGTTTGTCCCGCCCTGCTCGTTTATTTTGATGATTCCTCATCTGTTACCACGCCCCTGTGTCATTGTCATCACCTGTCCCTAGTTTGGTTCTATGTATATAGTCCCGTCATTCCCCAGTCGTGTCATCCGTGATTTTGTCTATCAGTTGGTTTGTTCATCCTGTCGGTTCGTGCATTCGTGAGTTTACGCTGTGTTTCTGTTTTCCGTGTTTGTTCTGCCTGCTCCGTGTCTCCCGTCGTGTTTAAGTTCCCTGTCCCATTATGCCCGTGTACCTTACCTGTTCTGGCTGCCCTCCCGGTTTGACCCACGCCTGTCCTTTCGACTCTGATTTTGGTATTCCCTTTAATAAATCTCGCTCCTCTCAGCGATTGTGTCCGTCTCCTCGCTCCGTGGCGCAAGCCACGTTACAACTGAATTGCCACGATACATTGCATTCTCACACACACAATTGCTCAGAAATAAGAAGGAACATTAAAACAACATATCTTAGATCTCAATTAATAAAATATTCCAGTTGAAAATCTTTATTTATTATATAGTGGAATGCATTGAGAACAAAATAACATAAAAATGATCAATGTAAATCATTATTATTATTATCCCATGGAGGTCTGGATTTGGAATCATACTCAAAATCAAAGTGGAAATCAAATGACATGCTGTTTCAACTTCAGTGAAATTCCTCAAGACAAGTTAAAATGAGGCTCAGTAGTGTATATGATCTTCACGTGCCTGTATGACCACCCTACACCTGGGTATGGTCCTGATGAGGCAGTGGATGTTCTCCTGAGGAATCTCCTCCCAGACCTGGATTAAAGCGTCAGTCAAATCCTGGACAGTCTGTGGTGCAACGTGGTGTTGGTGGTTGATGTCCCAGATGTGTTTGATTGGGTTCAGGTCTGGGCAACGGGCAGGCCAGTCCATAGCATCAATGCCTTCATCATGCAGGAACTGCTGACACACTTCAGCCACATGAGGTCTAGCATTGTCATGCATCAGAAAGAACCCAGGGCCCACTGCACCAACATATGGTCTCACAATGGGTCTGAGGTTCTCATCCTGGTACCTAATGGATGTCAGGGTAGCTCTGGCTAGCACATGGAGGTCTGTGCGGCCCTCCAAAGAAATGCCTCCCAGATCCAATACTGACCAACTGCCAAACCGGTCATGCTGGAGGATGTTACAGGCAGCAGAACATTCTCCATGGCTTCTCCAGACTCTGTCATGTGCTCAGTGTGCACCTGCTCTCATCCGTGAAGAGCACAGGGTGCCAATGGCAAATCTGCCAATCTTGGTGTTCTCTGGCAAATGTCAATCGCCCTGCACGGTGTTGGGCTGTGAGAACAAGCCCCATTTGTGGATGTCGGGCCCTCATACCACCCTCATGGAGTCTGTTTCTGACAGTTTGAGCAGAAACATGGATATTAGTGGCCTGCTGGAGGTCATTTTTCAGGGCTCTGGTACTGCTCCTCCTGTTCCTCCTTGCATAAAGGAGGAGGTAGTGGTCCTGCTGCTGGGGTGTTGCCCTCCTACGGCCCCCTCCGTGTCTTCTGGTGTACTGGCCTGTCTCCTGGTATCTGCTCCATGCTCTGGATACTGTGCTGACAGACACAGCAAACCTTCTTGCTAGAGCTCGCACTGATGTGCCATCCTGGATGAGCTGCACTACTTGAGCTTCTGTGGGTGGTAAACACCGCCTCATGCTACCTCTATGGTGAGAGAACTGACAACATGCCAAAGTAACCAAAACATCAGCCAGAAAGCATGAGAACAGAGAAAAGGTCTGTGGTCACCACCTGCAGAACCACTACTTTATAGGGGTTGTCTTGATAATAATTGTTGTCTGTTTCATTTGCACAACAGTTGTGATTCACAATCAATCAAACAATCACAACAATTGATTCACAATCAGTGTTGCTTCGTAACTGAACAGGTTGGTTTCACATTGTGTTGTTAATTAATAGAACACAATGAGGAGTTGATGGAAATTTATTATATAAAATAGCCTTTTGAGTTCTTGTCTTTTGACTGTACATGAATTAACAACCTATTTTCTGTTTCCAAAACAAGTGGTAGAGGGGAGTAACCTAACCCATGGTCTCTTCTCTAGTTTAAACCTTTATTGGTGATAGTCATGGGGTGTAGGGTGGCTTTGGTTAAACATTAATATAAGTATGGCACCTTATGGCACCTGAGGTATTTGCCTAATAAGAGCTGCTCTGCATCCGTCT
Organism: Brachyhypopomus gauderio; assembly: GCF_052324685.1. Taxonomy (NCBI): domain Eukaryota; kingdom Metazoa; phylum Chordata; class Actinopteri; order Gymnotiformes; family Hypopomidae; genus Brachyhypopomus; species Brachyhypopomus gauderio. The sequence goes on along the minus strand of NC_135211.1, from coordinate 12,437,265 downwards.
ACTAGCAGGCAGGAGATACGATAGTAAAGACTTATGTAAGCAAACAAAAATGTGAAGCATCATATATGATGTGTGATCAGGAAACACATCAGTTGAACAAACATTAGGATCCAAAAGATTAAACAATAAAATCAAATTCCAAAATATGATTCATACGTAATTTCTTGCAAGCAAAGGTTCAGAGTTTTGTCAGCATTTTTAACATGTCCACAGACCTGTTTCATAAGACCTAAGACCTGTTTGATAAGACATAAGACATGTCCTCAGACCTGTTTCACATGTCCACAGACCTGTTTCCTTTATCCTGTTTCATAATCTCTCTGCTGCCTATTGACACAGGTAATTGGCACAGGGGCACTGGTGCTGTGTGTTCTGGCTATAATGGACAGGAGGAACATGGGTGCCCCAAAGGGGATGGAGCCCGTGGTGATCAGCCTGACCATCCTGGCCATTGGGGTGTCCATGGGGCTGAACTGCGGTTATCCCATCAACCCGGCCCGAGACCTGGGGCCCAGACTCTTCACCGCAGTGGCAGGGTGGGGGATGGAGGTGTTCAGGTACAGCAAACACCCTCATGCGGTCTTTTCCACCTTTGACCTACTCTCTGACCATAACCTGCTCCTTACGTCACAACCTTGACGCTGACCATCGCAATATTAACTTGCAGAGTGAACTTGTCAGCAAGAAAAGGGTGTAAAAGGAATAATGATGTCATTGTAATGGGAGCACGATCAATTATTAAACAGAATGATATATATAACAGAACTGAAATATAATTGCACAAAAACAAAACAAAAAAAGGCCAAAGGACAATGATATGGCAGTGAGAATAATGTCAAACTAGACCGCTAGTGTGTGATACTCCCTGTGCAGTGTGTGATACTCCCTGTGCAGTGTGTGATACTCACTGTGCAGTGTGTGATACTCACTGTGCAGTGTGTGATACTCACTGTGCAGTGTGTGATACTCCCTGTGCAGTGTGTGATACTCCCTGTGCAGTGTGTGATACTCCCTGTGCAGTGTGTGATACTCCCTGTGCAGTGTGTGATACTCACTGTGCAGTGTGTGATACTCACTGTGCAGTGTGTGATACTCACTGTGCAGTATGTGATACTCCCTGTGCAGTGTGTGATACTCCCTGTGCAGTGTGTGATACTCCCCAGCCCCATTATAGGCTGTGACTGCTACCTGCACCCTTCAGTTTGTCTCCTCTACAAACATCAGTATGCCTCGTTGACTGTCAATGACATTTCCAGTACTGGAAAAGTACTGGGATGTTGGACGTTCCACTAATGAAATTTTCCGAATGGTCTCACAGAGGCACTGGGTTGCTTCATTCAATTTAGGTTGTTTTTTTTTCCCTGTTGAAACAAAAATGGCCCCCATCTGTTTTTTTTTTCAAAGCAGCCGACAGTGCTCCATGCTTTTATTTGTTCAAGATAACCTTCAGAAGCCTGTCTGAACTGTCAGTGTGCAGACTGAAGAAGTCAAAACCTGGGCCACGTTTACAGAAGGGACAGGGATGTTTTTCTTTGGAGGACAAAAATGACCATGTGGGCTGTTGGCTGACACATAGAAAATGAGATGGCGTGGGAGTTCTCTAGGGACTGTAACCACAGTAGCTACTCACTAAAACCACTCACTAAAACCCAGTAACCACTCACTAGAACCACTTACTGAAACCCAGTAATCACTCACTAAAACCACTCACTAAAACCCAGTAACCACTCACTAGAACCACTTACTGAAACCCAGTAATTACTCACTAACACCACTCACTAAAACCCAGTAACCACTCACTAGAACCACTTACTGAAACCCAGTAACCACTCACTAAAACCCAGTAACCACTCACTAAAACCCAGTAACCATTCACTAGAACCACTCACTAAAACCCAGTAACCACTCACTAGAACCACTCACTAAAACCCAGTAACCACTCACTAGAACCCAGCTGTTCGGTGGGCGTGTGTGTAGTGTGGGCAGAGAGTGACAGAGGCAGTGAGAAGATGAATGGGTTTATCAGCAGCGTGGATGTGTGCCTATATACATGTGTGTGCCAACATACGTTTGTGGGACAACATACTACATGTGTGTGGCAGCATGTGTTTGTGTGTGTGTGTGGCAGAAGAAACTGCATGTATGATATTAGAGAGGACATGCTCACCCTGCTTGAGAGTGGAATAGAGGTCCAAATCTGACCTGCTTTGACCCTGTAAAACACACACACACACACACACACCTGCATATCCAAACATCTAGTGAAAAGAAAAACATGACCATATCTGCTTATCCTTACAGGTTAACCTGAGCTCTGTGATCTCTGTCAATACAGTCCCCCACATGTAAAAGAGACCTGACCCAGTCTGACAGCCAGGTGGCGCTAATCACACACAGGAGTGACACTGAGAGATCAGTGTTGTCAGTGTGTCAGAAAGCAGGGGCATGCTTCCTGCACCTCTGGGCTCATTACTAGCAAGAGAGAACGTGCGTCACAACAATCAAATCTCAATGTCTTCCCACTTTGGTGGTCTCTGAATAGGGGCCATGACTTCTAGAACACTCAAGAGACCATCAACGAATCAGAGTAGTGAAGTAGTGATGATTTTATTCATTTTATTTTAACTTTATTTTACCAGGAAATATCCCATTGAGATTGAAAATCTTTTTCAAGGGAGACCTAGCCAAAAGGGCAGAAAACACATAACACAGTTGCATTTTACCCACAAGACAAAATTATTCAAACACCTTATGAAAAACAAGTACACGTCATGGAATCGGCCTCAAAAACATTCAGATTGGATTTTTAAAAAATGTTCAAAGAAATTAATCTATCCATTCGTGCAAATGGGACAGAATGATGAAGGGAGAAGGGAAAGAGAACGGTTGCTGAGAACGGACCTGACGTCTGCACAGTTATCATGTAATTTGTGTTTTTATAAAGCACATTTAAAAACAACAGCTGACCAGAGTGCTGCGTAACCATAACCATAAGACCAGTTTCAACTGACAAAGGACAAAAAGCGCAGTCCCCATACACTAAGTCCTGGTCCACAGACACATAACACAAGCAGGCCTCAGCGTAACATGTAAATGGATGAAAGGAAGGGCATCTCCAGTGCTGTGGGGAGGGATGTAGAAACCTTCATCAGTACAGTAAAGGCCAATATTGATTACATTGTACAGCCCTAGTAATCAGGGCTAAGCCTGTGACACTGTGCAGTCATACTCAACAACATTAACCTTTGGCAGAGTGTATTAGCAACATGCTAATTCGTCCTCAGAGCCGGAGGCTGCTGGTGGTGGATCCCGGTTGCCGGGCCAATGGTGGGGGGCGTGGTGGGGGGCGTGGTCTACCGCCTGCTGATCGAGCTACACCACCCGGAACCAGAGAAGCAGAGAGAGGAGGAGAACACCATCAAGGAGAAGTATGAGATGATCACCATGAGCTAAACAGGATGGAGAGACATGGATCCATCGCAGTCGGTCCACTCTTCACCTCAGCAGAGACAGCCTCTCTGCTCGGTCCCTTTATATCTCCTTTGCCCCCCCATGTCTTTGGCCAGAATGCACATGGAGACCATGTGTGGGTACTTTTATAGATGTTAGACTTTGATACAGAACATCTGTTTTTTGCGCAAAGGGCTGCATTTACCAACCACTTGGCGTTGCTATGTATGTAAAGGCATTGTCAATTCTATGTTTACACCAAAAACACCCATTTCTTGTGTCCCAAAATCTGATTTTTCTTTTTTTTAACAAATGAAGCAAAACTAACAGACAGTATACATGTAAACCCTGTAAAATGACAATATCTCAAATGTTAATATTGCTCTCTGTGAAGACGCTGAACACTTTCAAAACCAGCTCAGGTATAGATGACCGTTATGCCATCGGTGCCTACAACTTGTAACTGACAAATCTAATAACCTGTGGTAGAGCAACTGAGAATTAATCAGAGAATATACACAGACCTGATGGTTAAGGCAAGAATAAAGGCATGTAACACTTCTTGTAACGCAGTGTATCAAAAAATGCAGATGTTTTGGGTGTGAGACTGGTTAGTTTCAACCTTATTCTTGATTGTGATTTAACTGTCATGGTGAACTACAGTGCTACTCGTCAGTTTGTAAAAAATTAGTTTGCTCTGTGAAGAAAATGCCATTTTTGTCTTTATATTAATTTCAGTGCTCTGAGTAAATCACCTTTTCTGGTTGAAAACAGATGCTATGTGATGCTTTGTGATACTATTACTGTAAATCTCACATTAAACAACCATAAATTATCAAAAATTAATTTGTTGATTAATGGCTGTTTTCTTTGTACAGACTAAGATATGTAATGTGAAAACAACCCTTTCTTCATGGCTACGTCACTGGTAGGTGACTTAATGAGTAATCAATTTCAATACAAGTGCTTGTGAATGAATTCCTCTGTAGCAGTCAGGAAACTGTTCTGTTCTGACCCGCCTGACCCTGCATTCAACCTAATTCAAGGATACAGACTGACACATGAGTCTGGGTCATACGAGTCTTTCCACTGAGGTCAGCCCTCCACAAAACAATTCTTTTTCCAGATAACAGAGAGTGTGTAGGTTAGCAGTGAACCCCAGTCGTCAACAGTGTGCAGGCCAGCAGTAAACAGTTACACCTTCCAGCTGGAGTTTGGATTTGCATGACATACAGCATCCGTGGCCTGATGGATCCTGACAACGTGATAGGCTGAGCTCGGACGGGCAAGAGACAGAAGCCAAGTCCTGTTCTCTGCAGCCTGTGTCATGTGACAGGCGGTGACAGACACCCTCCCCTACAGGTGCATCATGTGTTTGGAAAAGCAAAGGTTCCCAGGATTTTGTTTGCGGACCTGATCTGTTTACATAGAATCCAGATAACACTAAGTCCTGGAAATACTGGACATTATGTAAACCAGGTAAATTCCTGTGGGAGATTTGCTTGTAAATGAAGATGATACGCTGATATACATGTTTTCTTGTGATAAGTGCAGCAAATGTGCATGGTGACCCAGCTAAGTGAAGCACAACACTATAGTGTTCAGTCAGACCACAACACCGATCTGTCTCTACCATAGTGTTCAGTCAGACCACAACACAGAATATTTGTTCAGCCCCAGTCATATGTTCAGCCCCAGTCACATTCTGTCCTAATAAGGAATAAAACTATAAAATCAATAAACAATCAAATCAAACACAGAACATGAAAAATATTTTTAGAAAAATCGAGTGTGTACAAATGATGGCTTAAGCTAGTCCAAGTCTTCCGAGTTTAATAGGAAACCATTATTTCAGTGCTGTTTATGCACAATAACATTCAGAACGCATTCCAGAGGCTGTTATTTAATGGGCCAAACACATATTTTGTAGCTGGCACTAAAGCATCAATCTCAAAACCAGGCCTGGTTATGAAACAATCCTTGCACAGATCTACTAGAATGTTGCAGAGCTCAAAATCTTTGCATTGCATCCACCAAAATGACACAAAGTCAAAGAGGCGATAAATCTGAAGCATTACAGAAAGCACATGCACCGATGTTGTCTGTGGTATTGGTCAGGTTGAGAGGTACGCCATCTTCCTGTCAAACTCAACCCCCCCCAACCCCCCCACACACACATTCTGCCCTCTTTCACAACCCAGGGTCGGACTCTTGGGCTCTAGTGGGCTCACACTAGGGAAAAAGTACAGACAAGAGGGAGGGAGTGACAGAGAGACAAATGGTGTTGGACAATACTGGTGATCTGTTGGATTAGCTGGCCATACAGTGCTACAGGAGCACCATGGCTGTGGGACAGGTGCTGTCTCTCCTTCTGATAACCTTACACCTGTGTGCCGGGAGGACAGGACAAGGAAGCCGAGCAGGTGGGAGTTTTCTTAAACACACCATAAATACACACTTTGGCAATTGTGCCATGCGTAAAGTTTTGATGCTCATTTTCTGTGCTCCTTTGATAAGAGAGAGGGCAGTCAGTATCTGTACATATGCCAAATCATTTAGCAATGCCAAAGCCAATGCCTAAATGCTGCAAAGTAAAATCCTGTTTGTGTGAACGAGGAGCATATACCTTTGAAAAGTGGGCATACTTCTTGCAAGGTGAAACCCAACTCTGTGTCTGCCACCTGGGCCTCTTTACCAGAATCTCTTTACTTCCTGGACCGTGTATAAAGACACACACACATAATGCACGAGCCTGATCTTATGATGAGTTTGTGAAAATGATGATGAGAATCTGTGACACACGCCCATACACGCATACAGGCTTGAAGCATCCAAATTCTGGTGCTGGAGTGTCCCTGCGTTGTACTTTGCTGAGAGACGTGTGCTGCTCGGGTGTGACGTGAGACATGTGATACGTGGCTTGTCTCAAAAAATTGATGATTTCTTTTTTTCAGCAGTAAATCCCTTGTCACAAACTCCAAAGAATCTTGGAAAACCCAAATTCAAATAAGCTTATGCCCTTCTAGCTGAAATGTGGTTTTCATCTGTACATCGTGATATGTAGACATTGCAGGTCCTTGGATTCTAAACACTGTAGAGAAGTTGTTAACAACTCAGAGACAAAACATGGACAGACATTGGTATTCTTTGATGAAGGCAGCGTCACGTGTACAGAGCAGTGAACCTCAGAGGGTTCCTCCCTGTTGCAGATGCCGAGCTCAGTGCCAGGATGAAACTGCCTTATGCGCCCAAGTCAGTGTTCAGGCTGTACACGGGCGGAGATGACATGGAGGAGTCCTGCGTGGTGGAGCTGTTCCGGGAGGACACCCTGCAGACGTGTGGCTTCAACCACAGCCAACCGCTGGTCATCATCATACACGGATGGGCGGTAGGGGACCTTCAGCAATCATAGGAAGGCACAACTTGATCTGAAAGTGGCAGCAAAGCCCACATATGCGGGAGCTCATGAGACAGCCAGGGAGTCAGTGCTGGATTAAAGGCAGCGTTCAGGGAAGAGGCACTACAGGGAGTCAGTGCTTGATTAAAGGCAGCGTTCAGGGAAGAGGTACTACAGGGAGTCAGTGCTGGATTAAAGGCAGCGTTCAGGGAAGAGGTACTACAGGGAGTCAGTGCTAGATTAAAGGCAGCGTTCAGGGAAGAGGTACTACAGGGAGTCAGTGCTGGATTAAAGGCAGCGTTCAGGGAAGAGGCACTACAGGGAGTCAGTGCTGGATTAAAGGCAGCGTTCAGGGAAGAGGTACTACAGGGAGTCAGTGCTAGATTAAAGGCAGCGTTCAGGCAAGAGGTACTACAGGGAGTCAGTGCTGGATTAAAGGCAGCGTTCAGGGAAGAGGCACTACAGGGAGTCAGTGCTGGATTAAAGGCAGCGTTCAGGGAAGAGGTACTACAGGGAGTCAGTGCTGGATTAAAGGCAGCGTTCAGGGAAGAGGCACTACAGGGAGTCAGTGCTGGATTAAAGGCAGCGTTCAGGGAAGAGGCACTACAGGAAGTCAGTTATATCAACAATATAATGTATAAAAGTAGAACACAGTAGGAAAAAATTACAATTAAAAACTAATTTTTTAATCATGCCCCACTGTTTTCTATGTGTCTTAAGATGGACACAATTTTGGAGAAGTGGATTACCAGGCTGGCTGCAGCGCTCAAGAGTACACAGAATGGGGTCAACGTGTTGGTCACAGATTGGATTGAGCTAGCACACCAGCACTACCCAATTGCTGCTAAGAACACGCGCATTGTGGGTGAGGACATTGCCCAGTTACTCTTATGGCTGGAGGTGAGTTTACGAGGAAGCCTTAATCCCACACTCCTAATCTATACATTCAGTGATCAATCCCACAACCCTAATCTATACGTTCAGTGATCAATCCCACACCCCTAATCTATACGTTCAGTGATCAATCCCACACCCCTAATCTATACATTCAGTGATCAATCCCACAACCCTAATCTATACGTTCAGTGATCAATCCCACACCCCTAATCTATACGTTCAGTGATCAATCCCACACTCTTCATTTTTGAGACAACCCAAACATGATTATAATATACACAGAACAAAAACACCCTGTTGTTAAGTTCCTCCAGTAGTGTGTGTGTGTGTGTGTGTCATGCACACATGAAAGTGTAGTCAGAACCATTTTACTGGCCTAACTCCCTCCCACAGGACTCCATCCAGGTTCCTGTTGGTAAGGTGCATCTGATTGGCTACAGCCTGGGAGCTCACATTGCAGGCTTTGCAGGTAGCAGCCTGTCTGTGTCAGGGAGAGCCTTGGGGAGAATTACAGGTAAGACAAAATCAGTTTATAAATATATATTACAGTATATGTAAACAGATAAATGCAATGTTAAAAATCCTAATAAGTAGCAATTCAATATTAAAAAAAAATAGTGTACGTGGTGTAAAGACTAAACATATATTTGTGGATTGTTGTGGGTGAAGAATACATGCAGAAAAAAGCAAGGAAGTGTGTGTGTGTGTGTGTGTGTGTGTGTGTGCAGGTCTGGACCCTGCAGGCCTCCTGTTTGAGGGCCTGTCCCACACGGAGCGGCTCTCCCCAGACGACGCCAGGTTTGTGGACGCCATCCACACGTTCACGCAGCAGCACATGGGGCTCAGCGTGGGCATCAAGCAGCCCGTTGCCCACTATGACTTCTACCCCAACGGAGGGGCATTCCAGCCTGGATGCCAACTGCATGTTCAGAATCTGTATACCAACCTGGCAGAGCACGGATTTAAGGGTGAGTTGCATATGGAGGAAGGGAGGGTTGTTGGTGGAGATGGAATGGATAAACAAACATGGAAATTGCTATTAAACATTAATCAATTCATCGACATCCACAAACCTGGCTCCTGAGACAAGTGTAAAGCACTTTACAGATTCCAAATGTGTGCAGGTGATGATAAAGAAGAACCATGTGACTCCCTCAGATGATGTACCAGATACAAGAACACGGGGGTAAAGGGACACTGGGTACCACACGACCTAATCAGCCCAAATCCATCACTGGACCTCCCTGCCCTGCTGAGGCCAAAATATGTCCATTTATGACGTTAATGAAAAAGATTTAAGATACCTAATCTAATAGCAGTGTGGGTCCTGTGATTGACGTCTTCTGTATAGACAGGGACAGGTTCGGCGGGAGATCCACTGATTAAACGGTGCCGACTTCCGCCCCACAAGAAGTGGTAATCTGTGAAAAATGCCATAACCTCCGTTTCTGTCCGCAGGTTTCGGTCAGACGATGAAATGTGCCCACGAGCGTTCCGTGCACCTTTTCATCGACTCTCTCCTGAACCGAGACAAGCAGATAACGGCTTACAAATGCAGAGACCACGCCGCGTTTGATAAGGGCGCCTGTCTGGACTGCCGCAAGAACCGCTGCAACACGCTGGGCTACGACGTCAGGAAGGTCCGCACGCGCACCAGCACGCGGCTGTACCTCAAGACCCGTTCACTAATGCCGTATAAAAGTAAGACATGTCATTACAACATGTCACGAAAGACACATTCGGTGTTTAAAACGGACCCTATATTTGAGCAATAGTGCTCAAATGTTAATTCAACCTCCAGTTCATGGGGGGGAAATCCCTTATACAACGTGGAGACGTTTGTTTATGTGTTTACACGGCACACAGAAGTTTGGTGTTGTTTGAACAGTTCTTGCCCGTTTTCCTCCTGAGGCCTGTCTATCAGTTTTTGCCAGTGGTGTGATCTTATTTTAATTGAAAACCGATTAAAGAATCTTCCAGCTTGCTCGTGGTGTGTTGGTGAAGCTAACAGCTCTCTCTCTCTCTCTCTCGCCCTTCGTCTGCAGTGTACCACATTCAGTTCAGGATTCAGCTTTTCACACAGATTGTAAGGACTGATCCTTCTCTGAGCATCACCCTCACTGGCACTCTGGGAGAGAGTGAAACTCTGCCAATCTCCCTGTAAGTTATTTTTATACTGGCTGCAAAATCCGTAACAGCCAAACAGAGCTCACTTGCAGCCAAGCCGACACGGTGCCTGCTGGTGATAATCTGCATCAAGAGATGCCTTTTTGGTCCACGCAGGCTCCCGTTGTTCTGAGGACATGTCGGTACCCATCATAACAAATGTGAACAATGTTTGCATCGCACCTTGATTGCGGCATCAATCTGTAACAGACGGTACAGTTTGGTCCCAAGACCAGGCCATTAGATTAAAGCTACTCCAATCATATTAGTATTACCAGTGGTCAGACATCTGTGGCCCAGTTAATATTGAGGCCCTGTGAATCATTTAATGCAAGCCGGCCATAGCAGTATCTAAAATAATGGTACAACATTAATGCTGTATATGCATGAGCATAAATGCTTTAGGTACAAATAAGCAGGAACAAAGGAGCCTGCCCAGTTCACAGTCATCACACACATCCATATCATGTTTCCATATGAATCACACACACGTCCAACGTTTATCTGGTTGCTGCATGAGGAAGGACACAACATCCAACCTCCACTGCTAATCTGCAGCTCTCTGGAACACCTCAACCACCAGTAAAGACTGGACATAAGATAAAAGTTTTAAAAATAGCATTAACAATAGGAGCTGGCAAAATGTGCCAACAGTACAGAACTGTACAGATTACCCAGGATAAATATTTGAGAGCTTTGCTTGCAGACTCAGGGACCTGTGTCTCTCAGGTTCCATGATTAGGTCTTATTCATATGGCATTAGTCACTAATCATGCTATAGTGCATTTGTCACAATCTGAAACAAAGTGTGTGAGTGTATATATATATATATATATATATATATATATATATATATATATATATATATATATATATATATATATATATATATATTTTTTTTTTTTTTTTTTTAATCACACTAGCTTTTTATATGGTGCTAACTACGGCATATTGGGCCCTCTCTCCCTGTCTCCATCTTCTAGAGTAGAGGAACTCTCAGGCAATAAGACCTACATTTTCCTGGTCACACTGGACACAGATATTGGAGATCTGATGATGTTGCGTGTTAGATGGGACGTGGGCCCGTTGTGGTCCAACATGTGGAGCAAAGTGAGGACCATGATGCACTGGGGCAGCAGTGAGGAGGGGCTGCAGGTTGGCAAGATCCGAGCCAAAGCAGGAGAAACTCAGCTGAGGTAAGAGCTCCTAACGATCACCCAGTAGAACAGGTAGTGTGTGGTGCTTGCAACACCAAGGCCCTGGGTTTGCATAGGGTACAGGTCCAGGATCAGTTCTGGATCATTCATCTATTACAGGTGAGTGGTTGGTGTGAGAGAAAGGAGATCTTAACCAGGGGCTTCATTGCAGATCTTGGTTTAAGCCCATGATTTTGGCCACCGTAGTCTTAATATTACTGTTGCAGGATGTGTGTCAGTTGTGGTGACAGTCTAATGTAATGCTGATGCTTTTAGGGTGTGTTGCTACCATGGTTACATAACCAGACTAAACATACCCATCAATAGACGCAGCTAGGAAGCTCTGTATGTCTGAACAGTGTGTAGTAAACCTGTTGTGACACTAAATGGGTCTTTTTTCCAATAGCTTCTGACATCCACTCTTAGCTTTGAGAGGATGAGAGAGTAAAATGCCAGTGTGCCGTTTCAGAAATACAGCTGTTATTTTGTTCGGTTTATATAAAGACGCATTATGGTTTCCATCTAACACCTCTTTGTAAAATTAACTTGGTCAATTCACTTTAAAGCTAAGATCGGTTATTTATAAAATCTTTTTTTGTATAACACTAAAAGTATGAAACCAGTGTATTGTTCAAGATCACTTGAAATTTTATTTGCCCGTAAATCATTAAAACAAAGAAAAATAGAACAATGTCTATATTGTCTAATAATAAAAATAAACCAGAATCGATCCTTGCAGTTGGCCCCACCTAGTGGACATGACGCGAAGTGTAAAGTACCGTACTATTAAATCCGTTATGAATAGTCTTTCTTCTCTCTTCTCCTCAGAACAAGGTTTTGCTCGCAGACGGCTGATGTGGTGTATATTCGGCCGGATGAGGAAAAGGTGTTTGTTCGCTGTGAGAAAACGCGTGAAAAGCCACAGCGCCGAAAAACGCACAGCTGACGAACTTTCTTTGCACTCTAGAAGGTGTTGAACATGGCTGCGGGTGACACTAGACGTAACCGAGCGTCTGCTACGAGGAAATTGACAAGTTGTGCGTGAAGGAAGGATGGATGCCTCACTGTTATAGGAGATATGTTTGAAGCTTTGTTCGTTTAGGCATAATTGTTTGCAAAATATAATTGGAGAGGGCTGTTGTAACACGTTTTTCAAATAACGTTCGGTTAATTTATCTTTAGAGCATCAGTACCCTTATCGTAAGCGTGTATTTTAATAAGTCCCGTAGTCTATTAGGCATTTATTGAGATATATTATATGTATTAGGTCAGCTGATCAGTGAAGGGGTCCTTGTCCAGTTTGTAATGACTGATAGGATAAACCGCCACACACTGGACACCGGATGTGAGTGGTATCCAAAAATCATTATGTGACAAAAATGTGTCATTTCCAGTGCTGATAACGTCATCAGGATCTAACCTGCAGTTCTTACATTTGTACAGCACAGCTGAGTTAATAAGTTGTGCATTGAGGTGTTTTTGATCAAGTCTAATTTTTTTATTAATGCATTTCAAGTACTTCAAAAATGACATATCTTTGCAAAATTATTTTTGCAGTTATAGTAAAAATCTTTTGAGGTGAGCATTAATGGAAGAATGGGCAAAAAGAAAAGAAGAATGAAGAAAAAGGAAAACAATCAGGATAAAAAGCAAATTTACTGTATAAAACACAGCGGCCATTAAAATCAAACAGTAGTATAAGACATTTTTCTCCATCTTGAATTTTAAATTCTCTCCACACATTGCGTTGAGTATTTATCAGTGCACATTCCTCAGATGCTAAAAGCAAGACATGGGTTAAAAAAAAAAAAGAAAAATTCGAAGTGACATCTATTCAAAATAAAAGTCCTCTCCACCATACTCCATGTACCCCACCTCCACCACATAAAACTAAAGAATTACTATTATTCAAGGCTTAGCCAGTTAACCCCAAGGCCAATGCCACCCCCAAACTCATTTACACTATGCTTAAAAAACAAAAGGGAAGCAAGAGGTCATACAGGCTTTTTCCAGTGGGGGAGCCTTAAGGTCCTGTGAAGAAGTGAATATGAGCTGGGACTGTGCCATCTCGGAGGAGAGCCTGAAGACCAGTACTGGGGTCTCTTCACCGTGTCCAAGACAACAGTGTGAAGAAGGTTACATCCGTCACACATGTGGGAGAAATATATTTAACTGACAATGAGTTTACTCAAATATGAAGCAAAAAAATAAAAAAAAACAATTGAACATTTCAACAACGTTGGATGAAACATCTCGATTCTTTTTTATGTCCGCTATGCTGAAAATTCCAGTCTTAATCCAGTGAGGGATGTGAACATATCTGGTGTTAATGTGGTGTGCAAGGTCTTGGCAATAAAGCAACGGGGACATTGGTGAATACTTGGGAATAAATGAGCGAGAGAGAGAGAGAAAGAGAGAGAGGGAGAGGGAGAGGGAGGGAGGGAGAGAGAGATGTGTGTGACTGCCCTCTCTGAGTGGCAGAGCTGCAGGTGACCGGTGCTGCTAAAGGCTCTGGGCTGGGCTTGCTGCCTTGGTTGTGTGGTCCTCTGCCACCCAACGACTATCAGAACAGGCGAAGACGCAGAAACCCATCCAGGTTCTGATCAGGCACAGCACCCCTGCTGTGTGATGGCCACTTACTTGCCCGAGCTGGTGTTGGAGGTGCTTCGTCTCATGTCCTTCCTGGCTGTTTTTTTTGCTGTGAGATAATGGGTCCAGAAAACCCAAAGTCTTCCCTGCTGTTGCCAGGGTCCAGGGGATCTGACGGACGATAAACTCAAAGCCACAAACGTCTGCAAGAACCACACCTAAATGTTTTTAAAGGTACACTAAGAACATGGTGATTCCCTTGCTCAACGTCGTATGTACCAACATTGTGCATTTTTCATCCACTACGATATCACACACCCATATACAATAGTGTTCAAAATAATAGCAGTCCAATATGACTAACCAGATTAATCACGGTTTTGGTATTAATTATATTGCCACATGACAAACAATTTATCAGTTGGTGCAGTAGATTCTTAGAAAACCAGCAGACTCAGCATTCGTGATATGCATGCTCTAGAGTCCGTGTATTTGAGTAATTAATCAAAAAGGGGAGTGTTCAAAAAATAGCAGTGTGGAGTTCAATTAGTGAGGTCAATCATTGTGTGAGGAAACACATGTGAATCAGCTCAGCCTTGTTTGAGGGTGAAGCCGGTACATGTCGTACATGCATTTCTTCTTGAAAGCCTGAGAAACATGGGCCGTTGGAGACATCGTTCAGAAGAACTGCGTACTTTTGATTAAAAAGCTGATTGGAGAGGATAAAAACGTATGAAGTGCAGAAATCATAAGCTGCTCAGCTAAAATGATTTACAATGCTTTAAAATGGGAATGGGAAGAAAATGGATGACCATTTGAATGGATGGACGAATAGCCAGAACGGTGCAGGCTCAGCAGGCTCAGGTTACCTGTGAGTACAGAGACAGTTAGAAGATGCCTGTGTGAAGCTAATCTATTAGCAAGGGGTCCTCGCAATGTCCCACGTACTGAAAATCAAAAATGCAGCTTCTGACGCTGGTTAGTGATTCATAGGAATGCTAAATCCTAAAGAGAGTACATATTTAGAGTTTGTAAAGACAAACAGACACTGCTATTTTTTTGAAGAGTCCAGTGTTCATTTTTAGTTATTTTTTGTGAAGTAGTTAAAATTATATACATTTCTCTTCATGTTTTGATTCAGAAAACAGTGTGCAATGTTCCAAATGCATGGAAATAAAATCTATTATCAATATTTTGTGCTTAACTCATATTTTAAACACACTGCTATTATTTTGAACATAACTGTAAGTAAAACGTATCACGTCACATTTTTCATGTTGCCTACATAAACTCTCCTCTCACTCTCCCCCACCCTCTTTTCTCCACCTCTTCCTTGATCCCTCCAACTCTCATTATCCCTCTCTATCTTTAGAACGCAGGATAGATCACCACACCAGATCCATGCCAGTATAATCTTAAATCAAACAGAAACCCAGGCATCCGTTTCAAAGGCAAACCGCTATTAGTCATAGAGCTGGAACTCAAAACCCATGATTCAAAAAATGAAAAGAAAAAGAAGATTTTGTTAAAAAAAAAAGTCACATCACCAAGAAATCATCAGGAATTTTCTGCTCATCCTTCAGACCCACTAGGCTTTTAAATTTGTCCTGAGTGTCAATCAAAAAAGCAAATGTTTATCCAACAGGTAAAAATTATTCACACAAGAAGGAGAAAAGAAAAACTATTTTGTGATAAATGTACAACTGAACTTAGCATGAGAGTTAAGTGAACTAAACAAAAAATAAAAAGCTTGCATTTTGTATCATTTTTGCTATTCGTTCAGAGCGTCCTTAATCACACATTGGCAAACGAGTGTTTGGAAAGGGCTCTGGCTTGCCTGCCTTTGTCTGGGAGTATAATCCATGTGATTTCCCATCATGCTCTTGTGCACAGGAGGGCAGTGCTTCAAAAATAAGAGGAGGGAGAGAAAGTGTGAGCGGACAGCCGAGCCCTGGGAACCGTTGGGCCTCGAGAGTCTAAGGCAGGGGGGGTGGGGAGGGGTGAGGGTGAGCATAAAGGAAAAGAGATCAAAACAAGAGCAGAAAGCAGTGATTCTCTCCTCGACGATAGCGTGCGTCTTTTCTCTGAGCTGTGACGGCAGCGGTGAGGGCTGCCTGAGAGAGCAGTGGATTCACACGTCTCCCCGCTGCTGCCCTTGAGGGAGTGGAGTCTGTCTCAAGTCCACGGTGGGGTGTGTTCTTCGTTTTGTCGGTTCCTAGGTGTGCGGATGGGGTTCGTCGACTGGTTCAGGTAACTCTTTGGAGTGAAGGGTTTCCCGTTGTAGGCACTAGGAAGAACCAAGGCAAGGGCCGAGCTCAGCGCCGGTTCTGCCCCCCCTGCCCCACCTGCCCCATCTGGTAGGTGTCCCGGGGCTGACGGTAGCGCTGTGGCTGGGGCTGCGCGTTGGGGTGCTGCGCTCTCCTTCTCTTTAGTGTGCCTGGGGGAGGAGGAACGAGAGGGAGAGGAGGAGAGGGAGAGGTAGGAAATAGAAAAAAAGATGTGAGAAAGACAGAATAAGAACAGAAGTGAGGAAAAACATACGAGAAAAGAGGGGAGAGTGAGAGAGAGAGAAACAGCAAAGCAGACGAAGAAGAAAGTTATTAATGACGTGCCACTGTTGTACTGGTACCCATCATGCTAGTGTAGATCCCAGAAACTCAGCGTCCGACACATTCAGGTGTTCTGTGGGTATCAAGCCCATTTTAAACACTGATGCTGACTGGGCAGAAAACACAAATGTGCCCCTGTACAAAATGGGGGGGCATTTCTCTCAGTGTGGTTATATTGGTGAGGGGGGGGGCTTTCTCTCAGTGTGGTTATATTGGTGAGGGGGGGGCCTTTCTCTCAGTGTGGTTATATTGGTGAGGAGGGGGGGGCTTTCTCTCAGTGTGGTTATATTGGTGAGGGGGGGGGGGGGGCTTTCTCTCAGTGTGGTTATATTGGTGAGGGGGGGAAGGGCCTTTCTCTCAGTGTGGTTATACTGGTGAGGGGGGGGGGGGCTTTCTCTCAGTGTGGTTATACTGGTGAGGGGCGGGGCTTTCTCTCAGTGTGGTTATATTGGTGAGGGGGGGGCTTTCTCTCAGTGTGGTTATATTGGTGAGGGGCGGGGCTTTCTCTCAGTGTGGTTATAATGGTGGGAGGGGGGCCTTTCTCTCATTGTGGTTATATTGGTGAGGGGGGGGGCTTTCTCTCAGTGTGGTTATATTGGTGAGGGGGGGGGGCTTTCTCTCAGTGTGGTTATATTGGTGAGGGGGGGGGGCTTTCTCTCAGTGTGGTTATACTGGTGAGGGGGGGGCGGGCTTTCTCTCAGTGTGGTTATACTGGTGAGGGGGGGGGCTTTCTCTCAGTGTGGTTATACTGGTGAGGGGGGGGGCCTTTCTCTAAGTGTGGTTATATTGGTGAGGGGGGGGGGGCTTTCTCTCAGTGTGGTTATATTGGTGATGGGCGGGGCTTTCTCTCAGTGTGGTTATAATGGTGAGGGGGGGCTTTCTCTCAGTGTGGTTATATTGGTGAGGGGGGGGCCTTTCTCTCAGTGTGGTTATATTGGTGAGGGGGGGGGGCCTTTCTCTCAGTGTGGTTATATTGGTGAGGGGGGGGGGGGGGGCTTTCTCTCAGTGTGGTTATATTGGTGAGGGGGGGGGGGGGCTTTCTCTCAGTGTGGTTATATTGGTGAGGGGGGGGGGGGCTTTCTCTCAGTGTGGTTATATTGGTGAGGGGGGGGCTTTCTCTCAGTGTGGTTATATTGGTGAGGGGGGGGGCTTTCTCTCAGTGTGGTTATATTGGTGAGGGGGGGGGGGCTTTCTCTCAGTGTGGTTATATTGGTGAGGGGGGGGGGCTTTCTCTCAGTGTGGTTATATTGGTGAGGGGGGGGGGCTTTCTCTCAGTGTGGTTATATTGGTGAGGGGGGGGGGCTTTCTCTCAGTGTGGTTATATTGGTGAGGGGGGGGGGGGCTTTCTCTCAGTGTGGTTATATTGGTGAGGGGGGGGGCTTTCTCTCAGTGTGGTTATATTGGTGAGGGGGGGGCTTTCTCTCAGTGTGGTTATATTGGTGAGGGGGGGGGGGCTTTCTCTCAGTGTGGTTATATTGGTGAGGGGGGGGGCTTTCTCTCAGTGTGGTTATATTGGTGAGGGGGGGGGGCTTTCTCTCAGTGTGGTTATATTGGTGAGGGGGGGGGGGGCTTTCTCTCAGTGTGGTTATACTGGTGAGGGGGGGGCTTTCTCTCAGTGTGGTTATATTGGTGATGGGCGGGGCTTTCTCTCAGTGTGGTTATAATGGTGAGGGGGGGCTTTCTCTCAGTGTGGTTATATTGGTGAGGGGGGGGCCTTTCTCTCAGTGTGGTTATATTGGTGAGGAGGGGGGGGGGCTTTCTCTCAGTGTGGTTATATTGGTGAGGGGGGGGGGGCTTTCTCTCTGTGGTTATATTGGTGAGGGGGGGGCGGGCTTTCTCTCAGTGTGGTTATATTGGTGAGGGGGGGGGGGCTTTCTCTCAGTGTGGTTATATTGGTGAGGGGGGGGGGGCTTTCTCTCAGTGTGGTTATATTGGTGAGGGGGGGGGGCTTTCTCTCAGTGTGGTTATATTGGTGAGGGGGGGGCTTTCTCTCAGTGTGGTTATATTGGTGAGGGGGGGGGGCTTTCTCTTAGTGTGGTTATATTGGTGAGGGGGGGGGGGGGGGGGCTTTCTCTCAGTGTGGTTATATTGGTGAGGGGGGGGGGGGGGCTTTCTCTCAGTGTGGTTATACTGGTGGGAGGGGGGCCCTTCTCTCAGTGTGGTTATACTGGTGAGGGGGGGGGGGGGGGGGCTTTCTCTCAGTGTGGTTATACTGGTGAGGGGGGGGGCTTTCTCTCAGTGTGGTTATACTGGAGGGGGGGCCTTTCTCTCAGTGTGGTTATACTGGTGGGAGGGGGGCCTTTCTCTCAGTATGGTTAAACTGGTGAGGGGCGGGATGCTCTCAGTACTGTTATACTGGTGGTATTACCTGGCAGTGGTTTAGGAGGGGGTAGTTTAGGGTTAGGGGGGGTGTAATTACCTGGCAGTGGTTTAGGAGGGGGTAGTTTAGGGTTGGGGGGTGTAATTACCTGGCAGTGGTTTAGGAGGGGGTAGTTTAGGGTTGGGGGGGTGTAATTACCTGGCAGTGGTTTAGGAGGGGGTAGTTTAGGGTTGCTGCTTGGTGTGTGAACACTGCAGATCTTGATGAATCCAGCCATCAGCATGATGAGAGCAATGCCCATCAACAGCACTGCCCACCAGTAAGCCTGTAACACACACACACACACACACACATAACTAACAGCTCTGAGAAGAGAGAGAGAGAGAGAGAGAGAGAGAGGGAGAGAGGGAGAGAGAGAGAGAGAGAGGGGAGACTCACCACAATCCACTCGGCGATGTTCTCGTACAGCTGTGGGTTGAAGATGGCCTTCTTCAGGCGGGCCAGCGGTCCGTCGGCGTCCACCAGGCGGCACTTCATGAACACGTCGCAGTAGCCGCGGAAGTCGTTGCAGGGGGAGCCGGGCTGCAGCGTCTTCACCGTGTTGTTGAAGTAACGGGCCCACTCGTTAGAGCCCGTACTCCTGCAGGTGCCAGGCTTCACTGCGCGCGCGCGCACGCACACACACACACACACACACACACACACACACACAAACACACACACACACACACTCGTGAAGCAGGGATGTTCAGTTTGTGCACCCGAGGCTTGTTTAAATCTTGTCGTTAAATAAAGCTATTTTTTTGTTTTGTTTGTTATTTAACCAGATGGCTTGCAGTACAAGCAGTTGCAATGTGCAGCCTGCAGGGGGCACTCACTCTTCTCCATGCAGCAGACATGACAGAGCTCCGTTTCGTCCTTGCCGTCCTCGCTGGCACACGTGCAGATCTCCAAGCCATAGCGCTCACAGATCGAACCCGTACAGCCCTGACACGCACAAAAAGATTCACAACATTTGACACGCTAAAATTCCTCCTCCACTCACACATCCACTCCTCTCTAGGTAACGCGGTGCGGCTTGAGACGAGGAGGCGCCTCGTACCCCGTTGATGCAGACTTGCGTCTCCCTGTGGCAGGCGGTGAAGTTCTGCTTGGGCGTGGAGGTGGGGCACTGTGCGGTCACTCCGTTACACATGCCCTTGAGGGCGCACTCGGACTCCTCACGACACTTCTCTGTAGACCCCTTAAAATTACACTGAGGAGTACAGCATGGGCCCTGGCTTGGACTGAGAGGAAGAGAGGGGAGATGAATTATAAGTATGCTACATATTGGGACTGAAAAAAGCCCTATACTGAAGCCTCTACTGAGTTAACAAACCAGACCGAGTTGGAGGATTGTGGTTGAGCTGCAGTGCTCGTGGGAGGCAGTAGGGGGCGCTCCATCATGGGCGTGTACCTGCATTGGGAGCCTGGCCTCAGCTTGCACTTCTGGCCCTCTGGTTCACTGGCGCTGTAGCAACAGTTGTCGGAACACTGCTCAACGTAGCCACAGTCACACTGCTCCCCGGCCTCCACCAGCCCGTTACCACAGATGGGCTGACCGGACTCTGGCAGGTCGGAGTGGGTGGATGTGGCAGTGAGAGAGAGAGGGAGGGAGAGAGAGAGGAGAGAGGGAGAGGGAGAGAGGAGAGAGAGAGAGAGAGGAGAGGGAGAGGAGGAGAGAGGGAGGGAGAGAGAGGGAGGGAGAGAGGGAGAGGGAGAGAGAGAGAGGAGAGAGAGAGAGAGGAGAGGGAGAGGAGGAGAGAGGGAGGGAGAGAGAGAGAGGAGAGAGAGAGAGAGAGAAGGGCAGAGCGAGAGAGAGGAAGGCATGAAAGGAAAAGCGTGAGACAGTGAGAGAGAGAGCGAGAGAGAGAGACAGTGAGAGTTATGCATAAAATCATGATGATTTAAGACCCTCATTATCTCCCAATTATTCTGTGAGAGGCTGCGAGGGTCTGCGCGCGAGGGTCTGCGCGCGAGGGTCTGCGCGCGAGGGTCTGCGCGCGAGGGTCTGCGCGCGAGGGTCTGCGCGCGAGGGTCTGCGCGCGAGGGTCTGCGCGCGAGGGTCTGCGTGTGAGGGTCTGCGTGTAGGAGAAGGGCCCTTACCCACAAAACATAAGTTCCTCTTCTTGTCCAGCACCTGGCTGATGTTGCGAATGCTGCAGATGGAGAACTTGTTGTTGTTGAACTTGTCTCCAGACGTGGCCCTGGCGTACATGATGTAGTTGCCACGCTCCTTCTTATCCTGGGCCTTCGACTCCCCAGGGGTGCAGTCGCTCCCCGAGTCATGCTGGAGACGAAGAGGAGAGGGAGGGAGAGAAACAGAGGAGGAGCAGGAGAGAGAAGGAGGGAGAGAGAGAGCAGAAGGAGGGACAGAGGGAACGAGAGAGACAAAGTGGTAGAGAGAGAGGTGTCAGTCCCTCCAAAGACACGAGTCCCCCCCCAAAACAGTGAGAAGATGGAGGGAGGAGACGTGTGGAGAGACAGAGGAGCGTAATGTAACGCCAGCATGTTCAAACATCTCCATAAGCTGAGCAAACTCCACATTTAACCTTATTTTCATTTACTAGTCACCATCCCATTTGTGTGTGTTCATGTAAGACCTCCATGTGTGGTAAAAGCACCGCCCACTCACCGGGGAGCCGAAGTTGTGGCCGACCTCGTGGGCGAAGGTGATGTGGGAGACCTTGGGGGGCACGTGGGAAGCGTAGTTCTGCACGGTGATGATGCCGGTGTTGAGAGACTTCTTCTTGCCGTCTGAGTAGAGCTTGATCTTCTCACAGATTCCCCCGGAGCTCCCTGGGGAGGTGGAGAATGATCAGCGAGAAAAACGCCAGCCACGCAGGTCGTGAGAAATAAACCCACCCTGGAGACACTGATACCGTCTGCCCTCACACTGCCAGTTAACAAAAGAGCAGAGAATTACTCACTCTCTCCTTCACACTTCCTCCCTCACTCACACTCAATCACTCTCCCCCTCGCACTCACACACTCTCCCTCACACTGACTCCCTCACTCACACTCAATCACTCTCCCCCTCGCACTCACACACTCTCCCTCACACTGACTCCCTCACTCATACTCTCACTCACTCACTCCCTCCCTCCCTTTATTTCCCTTTGCTATTTTCTTCTACACCAATCCAATCATCAGACACTGATGAATTTCTCAACCTCTGAAACGGAGAAAGTCGCTCAGATTCCCCACGGCTCAGAGCAGGGGAGACACATCCCACACCATTCAACACCATTTGAAAACGTCCCTTGTTATTACTACAAACTGCCACAGCCAATCAACATTAGCGTACATCCCATTACATCACAATCACTAGCTGGCTGTCGACCAATGTACAGACCGTGGAGATACTCCATTACAAAAACACCTGTGTGTGTTTAATTTCCGCACACTCCGTGTATGTAAAAGGCAGCTCTCTTCGCAGGCCAGACCCTCCCCTGCATAGCAGCGTATTGATCAGGTGCTTGGGGAAGGCCATTAGTGGCTCTGCTGTCTGAGATCTCTGATGTGTGGCTGGCTGTACTACACGGTGCTCCAGAGCTCAAAGGGGGCGGAGGCCGGTTTCACTGCCTCTCTCCCCAGCAAGGGGAGCCTCTTCTGGGAGGCACTCGGGCGGATGGGAACATTACTAATGAGCCCATATTGATCGAGATGGACGTTTACGCGTGTGCGCATGTGTTTGCTTAGAAAGACGTTTATTGGGTTTATTGTATTTATAATGTCAGAACTCAATTAGAGCCGAGAGCCTGTAACCACAGAAAATACACCTATATTACTGTGATCACGGTAAGAAACGCCTATGTTACTGTGAGTATAGAAGACACACCTACGTTACTGTGACCACAGTAAGAAACGCCTGCGTTACTGTGACCACAAGAATATACACCTACACACCACAGAAGATACACCTACATTAATGTGACCACAGAATGACATGCCTGTTAGTGTGACCACAGGGAGACACACTTACATTACTGTGACCACAGGGAGACACGCCTACATTACTGTGACCACAGGGAGACACGCCTACATTACTGTGACCACAGGGAGACACGCCTACATTACTGTGACCACAGGGAGACACGCCTACATTACTGTGACCACAGGGAGACACGCCTACATTACTGTGACCACAGGAAGACACGCCTACATTACTGTGACCACAGGGAGACACGCCTATGATAGTGTGACCACAGGAAGAAACATGTATTTTACTGTGATCAAACACAGTACATGACACGGTGTAGCGAGGATGTAGATAGGCACTGTACTGTATACAGTATTTAAAACTTAGCATTCAGCTTGGGTCTACACCCCTTACCCCTTCGGCCACACACACACACACACACACACACACACACACACACACACACACACACACACACACACACACACACACACACACACACACACACGTACGTGTAATCTTACATGTGTGAATGCCCATACGCAGTCATGCGTAATGGGGACTCCCCACTGTTACAGCACCCAGTGTGTATGTATGGAGTGGACTCTGAATAACGGACCACCTCAGGCCTTCCGCTCATTAGCACAGGAAAGAGATTTAAAACACGCTGGGAAATGAGAGCCTCTCAGTCACGGATGTGCCTATATGTGTGAACACTGAGTGAACTGTGCACGCTCGTATGTGTGTGTGAGCGTGTGTGCTTTGCTCGGTGTGTGTAGAGGCCCGGTGAGAGGGCTCCGAGATCAAGCTTTGGGAGGTGCTAACAATTGTGTAACCTTTCATTAGAATTTACAGGCTTTTAAAGTAGTGCTATTGGAAGGTCTGGTTCCATCTTGGAGCAAGCAAGATGCTTTCTCCCTGCTGTAAAACTAATGCCAGTATGATTAACACCCTTATTACGTACTAACGAACCAGCTAATTTAATTTACATTTAAATCAGAATGCATGAGGGGTCTATGGCAAAAGATACATTAGAAACAATATTAGCAATAGATGCACATAAACCCATCCCACCCCACTCCAGTCCAGACAGCCAGACAGCCAGGGCAGCAGGGCAGCAGTGTGCCTGGAGGTTAATGGAGAGTGTTTCAGCACAGCTGAGGCTTCATCACAGCCTCCTCTTCCTCCCACTCAAATCTACACAAGGATCTCATTACAGATAAACGGGCAACGTTTTATACAAAGACATACGGATGTAAAGGAGTAAACAGCTGGGTACAACCGCAAAAGATGAAGTATGGAGCTTTGTGTGTGTGTGTGTGTGTGTGTGTGTGTGTGTACCTGAGGCAGCTCCAACCCAGGCCAATCCCAGGACCCCATCGTCAAAGTCTCTGTCTGTGAACACGTAAGCCAAGCAGTACTCATCGTGGTTCTGCTCAGAGTTCAGCTCCAGAAACTTCTCCACGCCGATGTTAGCAAAGCGAAACGGGTTAGAACTGTCCTTCTCTTCCTTTGTGCCATTGATCTGAGAGAGAGAGAGAGAGAGAGAGAGAGACAGAGAGAGTGAAAGAGAGCCATCTTCCAGCACGTTCTGAAGGACCAACCCTGCACTTACACAGCAGGGTAACTATGTACTCTTTTAAGAGCACGACCCTCCTGACCAGCAGGAAAGGAAACCCAACCCAACCCAACCTGCAGGCATGAGGCACCCGGGTAGAACAGAAGCCCGGTCTGATACAGGCGTCCCTATATAAGACTGTTTCTGTGAGACAGGCGTCCCTATGTAAGACTGCATTTCAGTGACGAGAGCCATAAATGTTGACATTAAATGATGCCAAACTGACAAATTCATGGTGCTGAAAGCAGATATTATCTAAATGAAAGGTTTATCACACAGAAACACACACAAACTATGGCTCTGCCTGTATTTAGTTTGACAATAAAAAGCGGCAAAAATTAATGAAATTCACCAGTGCAACAACTCTGTTTTTGTGCTTTAGGTAAACTGGATTTGTAACAGCACACATCAATATGCAGACACAATAGTGGAAATGCTCTATCCACACACACACACACACACACACACACACACACACACACACACACACAGGGACACACTCATGAACACAAACACTTACCTTAATCCTCTTCACCATGAAGCTGATGTTTCGGATGCCCTGGAAGTCTGTGCCCTGGTAGATGGAGTCGATAGCCTTCACGTGACTGGATATCTGTCAGAACCAACGCACCAGTCAGTACAGGACTCCACAAACCGCACAACACAACTCATCTCTGCCATGAGATGCCCAAAGCACACCGATCCCACAAACAAGAAAGTTCTGTTGTTGACTGCTGGCTTCAGAATATTCCAGAAGACCTGACGAGCCATATCAAGCAGTGTGGGAGTGACAGAACATTCTACAATTGTGCCAAGACACACACACACAGCACTCAAACCTGCTGGTATTTGTCTGTGTGTGCGTGGGAAAGAATGTCATGTTGTGTGTGTATATATTGCAAACTATTTTTAATGCATTCACGGGGGACCGTTTTTGCTTTTTTGCTTCCAAACTAACGGATGACCAGCTTTGCAAATTTCTCCTGGTTTAGGAGTGCACACGTTAACAGCAGGCATGCAGGCACTGATGCATGCTCTCTGTCACCAGTAGCACGTTTTTTCAAAAACAAGCATGGTCTGATATTGAGAATCGCTATATATGGTGTCCTAGGCTTGTGAAAATTTCACTGCTTCCTCTAGGAGATTGGAGCACCAGAGAGAGAGAGAAAGAGTGAGAGAGACAAACAGAGAGAGAGAGAGAGGGGGGGGGGTAAGTGAGAGAAAGAGAGAGCGTGAGCAAGAGAGAGAAAGTGAGCGAGAGAGAGAGAGCGAGCGAAAGAGAGCAATCAAAGACAAAATAAAACTGGTATACATCATGGTATCACCAGGCTCGTCTGAACCTGTGTAGAAAACCCACACAGGTCACAAGGTTGTGGCAGCCTAACCCACAGGACCAGAATCCTCCACCTCACTCAGGGCATCACAAAGTACACGAGACCTGTGAATCCTGAAGCTGCGTGTTTCTTTGTTGCTCGGTTTATCTGATGCTAGGGGACACATTTGCAGGGTACCTGTGCTACGAGGGCGAGGGGTACCTGCGCTATGAGGGCGAGGGGTACCTGCGCTACGAGGGCAAGGGGTATCTGTGCTAAGAGGCCGAGGGGTACCTGCGCTACGAGGGCGAGGGGTACCTGCGCTAAGAGGCCGAGGGGTACCTGCGCTACGAGGGCGAGGGGTACCTGCTACGAGGGCGAGGGGTACCTGCTACGAGGGCGAGGGGTATCTGCGCTACGAGGGCGAGGGGTATCTGTGCTAAGAGGGGTATCTGCGCTACGAGGGCGAGGGGTATCTGCGCTACGAGGGCGAGGGGTACCTGCGCTACGAGGGCGAGGGGTACCTGCTACGAGGGCGAGGGGTATCTGTGCTAAGAGGGGTATCTGCGCTACGAGGGCGAGGGGTATCTGCGCTACGAGGGCGAGGGGTATCTGCGCTACGAGGGCGAGGGGTATCTGCGCTACGAGGGCGAGGGGTACCTGCGCTACGAGGGCGAGGGGTACCTGCTACGAGGGCGAGGGGTACCTGCGCTACGAGGGCGAGGGGTATCTGTGCTAAGAGGGGTATCTGCGCTACGAGGGCGAGGGGTATCTGCGCTACGAGGGCGAGGGGTACCTGCGCTACGAGGGCGAGGGGTACCTGCGCTACGAGGGCGAGGGGTATCTGCGCTACGAGGGCGAGGGGTACCTGCGCTACGAGGGCGAGGGGTACCTGCGCTACGAGGGCGAGGGGTACCTGCGCTACGAGGGCGAGGGGTACCTGCGCTACGAGGGCGAGGGGTATCTGTGCTACGAGGGCGAGGGGTATCTGCGCTACGAGGGCGAGGGGTACCTGTGCTAAGAGGGGTACCTGCGCTACGAAGGCGAGGGGTACCTGTGCTACGAGGGCGAGGGGTACCTGCGCTACGAGGGCGAGGGGTATCTGCGCTACGAGGACGAGGGGTATCTGCGCTACGAGGGCGAGGGGTATCTGCGCTACGAGGGCGAGGGGTACCTGTGCTAAGAGGGGGTACCTGCGCTGCGAAGGCGAGGGGTACCTGCGCTACGAAGGCGAGGGGTACCTGCGCTACGAGGGCGAGGGGTATCTGCGCTACGAAGGCGAGGGGTACCTGCGCTACGAAGGCGAGGGGTACCTGCGCTACGAAGGCGAGGGGTACCTGCGCTACGAAGGCGAGGGGTATCTGCGCTACGAAGGCGAGGGGTACCTGCGCTACGAAGGCGAGGGGTACCTGCGCTACGAAGGCGAGGGGTACCTGCGCTACGAAGGCGAGGGGTACCTGCGCTACGAAGGCGAGGGGTACCTGCGCTACGAGGGCGAGGGGTACCTGCGCTACGAGGGCGAGGGGTACCTGCGCTACGAGGGCGAGGGGTACCTGCGCTACGAGGGCGAGGGGTATCTGCGCTACGAAGGCGAGGGGTACCTGCGCTACGAAGGCGAGGGGTACCTGCGCTACGAAGGCGAGGGGTACCTGCGCTACGAGGGCGAGGGGTACCTGCGCTACGAGGGCGAGGGGTATCTGCGCTACGAAGGCGAGGGGTACCTGCGCTACGAAGGCGAGGGGTACCTGCGCTACGAAGGCGAGGGGTACCTGCGCTATAACTGCCTCCTTGGTGCCGTAGTATCTGAGGAACAGGTGGTCAGTCTGGATGAACAGCTGGCAGGTGTTTCTCTCAGCCTGGGCGGCACGCTTCTTCCTCAGAATCACTGGCTGGGATGCGTCTTCCTCATCCTCTTCCTGCTGCCGTCTGCTACTCTCCTGCAGGGGGCGCACAACAGGAAACACCACAGTGAAGAACAGAGTCGCAAAGTCTGATATCTCCAGCCGGCTTTTTATCTCATGTCTGTCAGAGTTTAATGTTCTTGAGACTCCCACACACAGGAAAAAACGCAATGAGCCAGCATTTGGGCTCCCTGGGTCAACTTTAGAAACCTGTACTGACAGGACACGTTGTGGCGCTACAGCACTGGTACAGTCCAGGAGGTTGGGAGCTCTCTCTCATGGCAAAGAACTAGGAGAGGCAGAGTTTCAGGTCTGAAATGTCAGAGCTGAAACGGGAGTTTACAGCACACTGGGAAGCCTTTGTAACGGGCCACCACGCCCAGTTCGAGTCACTCCGGAGAGAATCTCCCCCATGGGGGAGGGGAGTGGGGAAGTGTGCCAAAAAGCTCAAAGTCTGGTGTTTTCATGCGACTCCTGGACATCCCAATATAACTTAATCATGTTCCAGCGCTCTCATGAGTCTGAGGAGTGGGAAGGAGTCACAACACTTTGGACAGAGAAAAGACAAACAATGAGGATAAACAATCATCTCAGTCTCAGACGAAGAACAAAACACCCCTACAGTTCTACGGTCAGTTAGGGACTGACCTCTACAGTTGGCTCTGTGGCGGAGGCCTGGTACTTCTTCATCCTTTCGAAGACAGAGCGGTCGGCACAGCCGCCCTCCTTGCCGTACTTATGAGGGTAGTCTGGGGGAGGAAGAGGAGGGACACACATATAAGAGCAGCCCAGATGTGAGGGAGGTGCAGCTGTGGATGAGAGCACAGTCACTAGTCATTCTGAATTGCAAACGAACACGTGATATTTCCAAAACCTGCTGCCACCTGTTTCAAGGTTAGACCTTAATGGAAGAACCGCAATATATGTGTTGGGGCAGGATTTACTGTGTGTGTGTGTGTGTGTGTGTGTGTGTGTGTGTGTGTGTGTGTGTGAGAGAGAGTGTGCGGCTTCACTGCGATTGTCTGGCGGAGGTGAGGAACTAATGAGATCCTGGAGAATCACACAAACTATCCCCCCCCCCGTCTTTTTGTCTGCCTCTCCCAGACGGTTGGCTTCTCTCTCCTCTTACGCTACAGTCTTTGGGCTAATCTCCTTTGGCACCGCCCCTGGAGCTGCAGCACCTTTAGCCCCTCCCCCAGAGTCAGAGCAGAGACACCTGGCTCCGCACCTTCGCCCGAACAATGCGTCCCCGCCCCGCTCCGGCCAGGAGAGAAAGACGAGCGGTTATTTCAGGACGGCGTGACACGTCTGAAGGGGGCGGAGCACGATGCGGCGAATGCACAAACGAAAAAAAAGAGACGAACACGGTGACAGAAGGTGATGTGTGTGTGTGTGTGTGTGTGTGTGTGTGTGTGTGTGGGGGGGGGGGGGGGGGGTGGCTAGGCTGGGATGGAGGTGGTGGGTGGGGCACAGGAAGGAGGCTTGTCCAATAAGGCACTCAAAGAGCAGGCCTGATGACGTGAGGCTTCGGTCACACCTGCTGTGGGCTCTCTGGGTTCTACAGGGGGGCTCGGGCCCACACACACCCCCAGGTCCACAGGGAGCTCTGGGTTCTCACACACCGGAACTGTAACGTCTGTATGTCTATGACTGTGTAGAGCACTTACATTATTCACCACTCTCCACACACACACACACACCCACCCACACGCACTCACACACTGCACTCACACACACACACACACACACACACACACACACGCACATGCTGCACCATCAGATCGCCCTCTCAGTGCTTTTAAGCCTCTTTCCATTTGACAGTTTCTTTAGAGGAAAAAACGCATTTTAGCAACATCTTCACTAAATCTCCTTGGAAGTGCTGTTTATTCTCTGTCCTTCTCACACACGGCCTTTATCCGAGTTGGCGAAGAACAACAAAACAGTCGATTTTTTTCCAACCGTATCAGTCTGGACGGCACTTCCAGTGAAAGCAGACTGGGGCGCGATCGCTTAAATACTGGACATGATGAATCAGCGCAGCGAGGGTCCTCTCTGTTCCGAGATGAGCAACAGAGGAGAAGTGAGCGGGGAGACGGCTGAAGGAGTGGAAGAACAGATGGAGAGGAAGAGGAGAGGAAGGGATCATGGAAGTAAACAGGGAGGGCGCACAGACGCTGGAGGATGAAGAGGATGAAGGAGGACCGCGCTCATGGTCCACCTGTCTCATCAGTTCCAGATCTACTGGGGGGGGGGGGGGGGGGGTGGGACGAGAGAGAGAGTGAGAGAGAGAGAGAGAGAGAGAGACAGACACACAGAGAGCAGTTCTGTCCTAGCCAGTGTGGTCTCCTACAGCGTGTGGTCTCCTACAGCTCCTCTCTGCCTCTAATGAAGAGCAGGCAGGTTTGAATCAGCGTGCCACTGTAAAGAAGGATTAAAGAAGGTCTCCCGCCTCACGCCGCAGTGCTCCGCCACGTCCTTACGCCGAAAACCCCTTTGATCCCTTTTGTTTTGAAACCTCTCCTTGCTGCAGACGGCAAAGCTACGCCAGGAAGAGGAGTGCTTTAATGACGCGGCCCGGCCCGATGTACCACTGTTAGCTCTACCACGGACATCTCATCAAGAGAGAAAATCTGCATGGCAAAGAAATAAATTACAGTTCAGAGAAGAACTCATGCAAACCAGGGCGTAACAAATGAGCCGCTCTGCTTTGTCCACAAGGGGGCAGTATGAAGAGCAGCAGGGGGCTTGCGACCTACAGACTAATGCATCACAGGGCTAAATAATGCATCGCTGTACAAACCTGAGGGTTTAGTTTTAACACTCTGGCGCTAACATTCAGAACCTACAAATGGCCTTGATTAACTGGATCAGGTATATTAGCTTAGGGTTTAAATGTAAACACGGCACACGAGTATATATCCAGAACTGAGATTAGGCAGTTAATCCAAACCCTGTGGGGACCTCTACAGAGAGTTTGATTTTAGTTTTAACACAACCAAATAAAAATGTTACTTTTGTTTTAAAAAACAATTTCTACGGGTACGATGGCGATGCTCTGAATGTTTAAGTGGCTGTCTGAACATGGGCGGTCATCCCGGAGTCGGGCCTGTGCCCATGACATCGCCCCCTTGTAGAACATGTAGAAGAGGAATGGCACCTTGTAAAGTCTGATCGGAGTGAGGAAGAGGAGGGAAGATTAAACAGCAGCGCTTGCGTGCGCTAGAAGAAGATAGTCAAGGAAACGTGGAGATAAAAGCAGAGAAGCTGGGAATGGAGAGGATACCACACACACACACACACACACACACACACACACACACACACACACACACACGATCTGCATACTCCATCCCCTTCATAAACTCTCTTTGGTGTTTCAGCCACATCTGAAAACATGTTTCTCTTTTCAGTGGTGGACACAGTTGAACCACAACCCTCCACCACACTATAACACACACTGCACTATAATACACACTGCACTGAGACACACTGCACTATAACACACACCGCACTGAGACACACCGCACTATAATACACACCGCACTATAACACACACCGCACTATAACACACACCGCACTATAATACACACCGCACTATAACACACACCGCGCCGAGACACACACACACCGCGCCGAGACACACACACACCGCGCTGAGACACACACACACCGCGCTGAGACACACACACACCGCGCTGAGACACACACACACCGCGCTGAGACACACACACTGCACTGTGTAACCCATCTAGAAACATTAAACTACCACTAAATTTGAAGTTCCAAGACAAAATTAACATGATCACAGCGCCTTTGTTGGTCTGTGCATAAGGTGAATAACTGACAGTAGCACACACACACACACACACACACACACACACACACACACACACACACACACACAAACAGCCATTCAAGGAAGCCGTCCTGCTTGTTGGCCTGCCAAGTTTCCAAAACACTTTAATCTCAAAACATCAACACACCCTGCATTCCTGGACTCACTCACTCTCTGTGTGTGTGTGTGTGAGAGAGAGAGAGAAAACATGTGTGGCACATACATAGCAATGGACAACTGGAGAAAACAAAGAGAAAAATGACTAATGGTGTCATTTTATGGGCAGTTTCCAAGTCTCTCTGGATCAAAAAAATTATCTCCCGTAATTTCAGGCTTGGAATCCATACGGGCTCTTTGCTCAACTGTAATGACAGTAAAATGCTCTCTGGTTCATATAATGGCATCAGTTCCTTGCATAACATATGCAAATGTGCTAAATGAAGACAGAACAGGTCCACAGTGCAAAAACTCTGTGTTCAGGGCTATGACACACACACACTCACCGATGTCATCCTCATGATAGATGACAGAATGAAAGGGTGTGTTCTGATCTTTGAGGTATCTTTCTGCAGGTTCGACGTAGTATGTGCCCTGATGACTCTGGATGAAGCCCTCAAACTTCCCATCCACAATGGAGCCATGGGTCAGAGTGCCTTTTTCACCTGAGGAATGAACACACACACACACACACACACACACACACACACACACACACACACACACACACACACACACACACACGGTTAGTAAGAAGTGACACACATGAGGAATGTTCTTTAAAGAGTGATGTAGGTAGTAGAACATTATGTAAACAAAAACACACACACAAACGTGTGATCGCATGTTAAATGGAATTATCTGTGCTATAATACACACGCAAACCTACCTATTAAACACATGCGCGCGCACACACACACACACACACACACACACGTGACATATCGCACTCTCTCCCTCACACACACACACACACACACACACACACACACACACACACACACACACACACACACACACACACACACACACACACAGTCTCTCTGCACCATTCTAAAGTACCACAGAAAAGCACGCAGTAAACCCTGAGGCTCCAGCGACAACGATCACTTCAGTCTGAAGTCTGGAGAGCCGACGCTAACGAGAGCGACGGAGACGACGTCTCTGGGCCAGATTTACCAGACCTGCTCCCACTGCGTGTTCTGGATGTTTCAGTGACCCAGTGGCTGGCGGCAATATGCACGCTCGTGAACCAGTGTGACCCACGGCCTTCAGCACAGCACTGGCTCCCCACCAAGCACCGCACATCTCCCTGTCTCGTGTGGACTACAATCCCATAATTCTCTTGTCCATTCCCAATCCCTACATTTCACCTGCTTCTACTTTTCCTTAATGTCTCAGAATTTCTCGACCCATTAACGTCTCGATCGGCGGTTCCGTTCCTTTGCGCGTGTCGGTTTTGCCCGGGTTTGGAGCCGACGTTTTGTCCGTGTTTTAACCTGCAGGCGTCTCTTTCTTCTGCTCACCAAGCCTGACAGCACGGTGCTGGGAAGCCCAAGGTCACCGGGGTGTTTCTCAGCGAGCGCCCGTCCCAGCACCCTGACAAACACGCGAGTCGCTTCGGATGAGAGTGTGTGCCGCATAACGTAAACGTAATGTGTGTAAACGAGCAAGCACTGCGTTAAGGGCCAGGGGAGCACGCACGGCTCCTACAGACCCAGGGGTGTGTGATCCAGGACACCAGAGCAGGGGACGAGACACAGGGCAGAGACAAAGCCTCACAGCACAAGATGATAAACAATCTAAGATCATGCTCAGTCATTTAGAAGGAAATAGGACAACCGTCAGTCATTTTAGTGCTCTCAAACACTGACAGGTTAGTTTTACATAGCATGTTGCCGTAGTAACTAACACACACTTATACTGAGCGCCATATCTGGGACAGAAAGACTGAGGTTTCTGTGAACTGCGAGTGCACAGATCTGGGTTAGCCGCTTAAACCGCATTATGGAGTACGCTCCCTGGACTCGGATGAAGAGCTCTCCCTCACGCACTGACAAAACACACACACACACACACACACACACCACACACACACACCACACACACACACACACACACACACACACACACACACACACACACACACTTTGATCTATGAATTTGGTTCCAATTCAATAAGCTCTCTGACAGAAGCAGCAGCCCACTACAAAAACAATTTCACAACATCAGATTCATTCTTTCTCTCTCTCTCTCTCTCTCTCACACACACACACACACTCTCACCCACGCAGCAGACACACTCTCAAAAAGAAAATAAATACATTCGATTGAAGATGTGTTTCTGTGGTTACCGCCGAGAGAGTCAGTACTATGGATATTTAGATTTGAGCATGTATGTGTGTGCATGTATGTGTGCATGGGTGGTGGTGGTGGTGGTGTTTAGAGGCACTGACCAAACAGCTCTCCAGTGTAAATGTGGGAGGTGTCGTATGGCATCTCCACCCCCGAGACCTCCACCTTCAGATCAGGAGCAAAGAGAGAGACATCCCTCTTCATCCGTAAGTGAAAATGCCTTAGAGAGAAAAACAGAACGAGACAGACGGAGATCGATTTACAAACATATAAACAGGACAACATCTTTCTGCACCTTAATTACTGTCAGGAGCTCTTATTAAATTTAAACTGCATGCTAATACATAATGCATACAGGGCACAGAGCTATTATCCCTCCACCTATCTCGAGTGCATCACACCGGGAGAACATTAGCAAACTGAACAGGAAGGCGAAGGCAAACGCACCTTTCAGCATGTGCTGATTTAAGAGACTCACAAGGCTTAGCATTAGGTGGGAGGACATTCACTGTGTTCTACTGACACAGTGATTAGCACCAGCGGTTTGTAGGGATTAAAGGACCGTTTCCATGGGTATTTTCGCCACCCTGGTGCTCGGGCCCCTGCCGCTGGTGACAGGGCCCACCCGAGAGTCCGGCGGGCGCCAGGCTGGAGAGTGGTACCACAGAGCAGGAACACACACACACACACACACACTTGTTTGAGGACTACTGCTGTTGCTGGAGGCAGCCACTCGACTGTAATGACTCAGGTGTCAGCACTAAATTGCACATGCATGCACGCCATACCCACATACACCCATCCACACACACACACACACACACACACACACACACACACACACACACACACACACACACACACACACACACACAACCAACGGACACGGATATTCATTCAAGAACAAAAATTGTGATTTGGATCAATAAGGCATTCGTTACACAGCCCTGTTCCACAAATGGGCTCGCCCTGCCAGATGGCTACGTAGCACTCTGGCAGAGACTATATAATTTCCATTTCCAAGCGTAATGTTAGAAAAGCATCATAAGACTACATTTCCCATCATGCCCACCATGAGTCACCAACTGGCAGAGAATGTGATGACTCGGAGAGCAAGGTCTTGTCACTTGTGTAGTGAATCATACTTAAAGCAATGATACAAACCCTAGGAACTAGACTAGTCTTTAGGCCTGACTGAACGGTGGCAATCGTTATTGGCAAGGCACGCAAACAGAGAGAAGAGAGCTGTGAGGCGTCTCCGTGTGTTTAGACAGACTCTAGTGCGCTGGGAATGACCACAAAAACAAAAGGACTTAATGAGGAAGACGGCCGAGTGCAGGACAGCAGTAGCAGTGGAGTGGGACGCACGCACACACACACGCACACACACACGCACGCACGCACCTCTATTAATGGTCCTGGGAACCAGTTGTACAACTGCAAATATGTCCCCCAGGACAGTGTGCCCACAATAATGTGGCACAGCGGAGCCCTGCGTGCGTGTGTGTGTGTGCTGAGAAAGGACGTGTCTATAAAACACACACATCTGGGGGTCTAGAAAAAAAAGATGCACTTGCACACTTCTCTAATTAGGCCCCACCCCCACACTCATGTGCACACAGGAAATACACATATACACCCTTTGAATACAATGAGGGGAAAAAAAATTAAAAAATAAACTTTAGAATAAGACAATAGCTGAAATATTTTAGGAGTCGGCTCATTATATAAAAATCCCAGAAGGGACTACAGACTGTGTATGTCTTAATTAAAAGTCCATTATTAGAGAGAGAGAGAGAGAGAGAGAGAGAGAGAGAGAGAGAGAGAGAGAGAGAGAGAGAGAGAGAGAGAGAGAGAGAGAGAGAGAGAGAGAGAGAGAGAGAGAGAGAGAGAGAGAGAGAGAGAGAGAGAGAGAGAGGGCGCTTCACGTTCATAAGCTACTACATTTTACTTTAATCAGGAATGACACATTTGAACGCCCTTTAGAGGTGATATAAAAATATGCACACTGAAAATCTATAGTTCCACATTGGTCCCAGTAGAAATGGACACCCACACCCAACAGGACCATATTTCTCAGATAATACAAGTAAATGTGCTTGACAACAGGATTAATTACAGAACACACTGATGGGAGAATAATGGAGCATCTCCACAAAGGGTTTAAGTCAGGGGTGCACAACATACGGCCCGCGGGCTGATAAATAATTTGGCCCGCCTTCTGACTTCGCGCCTGAATTTGAGTGATGAACCAACAGTGTTGTTTTTTGGGCTACTTTTTAGTTGGTCTACCGCGGGAGTTACAAGTAAACATTAAGAATCGATCGCGATATAATACTTAAATTTGTCTCGTTTAAGGCGTGCCGGGAGGATGGATTCAACATCCGCGCGGGCTTAATTCTCCTGTCAGTCTGACACTGTTCTGGTTCTGAACAGACCCCAGCGGATTCAAACATGACGACAACATGACCGTCTTCCGCGGACGTCTCGTCTCGGGTATTTTGCGGGGTGCCACAGGATATGGACACGTACCCCGCTGTGGCTTCCCTGTGGCACACGGCCTGCGTGATGCAGCCCGATATTTAAACACGCCGGTGAACACCTGATATGAGTCTGTCCTGCATTACTCTGACACATTATGTTTGTTTTGTTATGTAAATGCCGTCATTCACAGGAACACCTACAGAACCCTCGTTTGCATATTGCAGCCCTCTGCTATGTCAGAGAGATACTGCTCATAAATAAACAACACAGGCACATTCAAAGCTGGGGCACTGTCAGATCCATTAAGGAAAGATCTCTCTCTCTCTCACACGCACAGAAAACTTGCAGAAAATGACAGACACACGAGAGAAAAGAAGATGGAGAGAGAGAGAGAGAGAGAGAGAGAGAGAGAGAGAGAGAATGTACACTTGTATATACAGTATAGGAGAGAGGAGACATAATGAGAGATGGCCAGAGTCCCACAGGGCCAAGTGGACAGGTAGGAGAAACCATACCAGAGTTTAATTAAACACACACACACACACACACACACACACACACACACACACACACACACACACACACACACACACACACACACACACACACACACACGGCCATGGCAACCAATTTAAAAAGGCAGAAGAGCTGAACATCTGCCCTAATCAAAAGCCCCAAGACAAGAGAAGAGAGTCTCACGACCCGGGTCTCTAAACCCCACGGCCCGGACAGGAGGAGGACTGAGACTGCTCACCAGAAACCTAGCAGCCCAACACCCTCTTACTCTGCCCACACACAGAGGGAGCGTAAACACATCTATTTATACTCTCGATCAGTGCGGATCTGTGGAGTCAACAATACCTTTGCTGGTCTGCAACAATCAGGAAGACTGGTGGTCTGTGAAAGCAGAGATACAGAACAAAAACAAGCAGAAATAGGAAGCAGGAGTCATACTGATCACTCAGGTGACGCAGACAGAATGTGCAGACCCAACACCCTCAGGTCCCTCATAGTTACCACAGAACACCGCACACCCTCCCCCACACACACGGCAATCATTCAGCCAAGAAAACTACACACCTGTGTGCTATACAAGAAGTAGGAAAGAAAGTGGAGAGAAAGGGAGAGTGAGAGAGAGAGAGAGAGAGCGTGAGAGAGAGAGAGAGAGAGAGAGGAGAGAGAGAGAGAGAGGGTTGTAAGGGAGTACTACAGTGGTATGTGGCAAAGGGGCCACATTATCCAGTAGCAGGGCAAATCACTACACAACCACCTGACGTGCCTTCATTATAAGAGTGCCTTAACAGATGCAGCAGTGGCTTTTTGGAAAATATGGTGGACAATGTTACGTTCAGCCAAGTTTTTATTATTATTATTATTTTTTTTACACATGAAAAAAACATGGATTCTTTACCCCTCATAGATCATTTGAGCACATTTTAATACAATCTCATCTCAAGCATATGAAAACACGTGCACACACACACACACACACACTCTTACTACTTTTTTTCCTGCCGAGCAACAGGCAACTTTATGGCCTTGTCCACAGACCTAAGCCACTAATTATGCCCGTTAGCTCATGACTCAGAGGCTCATTAGTGCCCCATTCCTCCCAGCCCCTGCAGAGAATACTCAATTAACGTCATACCCCTGAAAGCACCTCCTAACCCAAAAACACACACACTTTTCACCACTAGTTCCACCTGCCATAAACTAACTACTCTCTCTCTCTCTCTCTGTGTCTGTCTCTCTGTGTCTGTCTCTCTGTGTCTGTCTCTCTGTGTCTCTCTCTCTCTCTGTGGTCTCTCTCTGTCTCTGTGTCTCTCTCTCTCTGTCTCTGTCTGTCTCTCTCTCTCTGTCTCTCTCTCTCTCTGTCTCTCTCTCTCTCTGTCTCTCTCTCTCTCTGTCTCTCTCTCTCTCTGTCTCTCTCTCTCTCTGTCTCTCTCTCTCTCTCTGTCTCTCTCTCTGTCTCTGTCTCTCTCTCTGTCTCTGTCTCTCCTCTCTGTCTCTGTCCTCTGTCTCTCTCTCTCTCTCTCTCTCTCTCTCCAATTGCTGTATACCCATTTTGAGAGAGATGGGATGGAAAAAAAGAACATCATAAATGTATAAACACGTATCTGGAGGACACGGGTGAATATCTGAGGCTTCTGCGGTGTCCATCAGCAGAGTTGTGAGTGTCAGGTCTCTCCCTGAGGGCCCGTGGTAGGCTGCCTCTCCTCATGGCCATGCAGGAGTGTAGATGGAGGGTGTCGTGCTTCCAAAGCTCTGCAAACACTCGCCTGCGTCTCCTCGTCCTCCCCCAGCTCCCCTCCCCTCTCAGGGGACGGTCTTTGGTTTTTAAGATTTGCTCTTCGATCACAAAAAGAAGAAATCAAATCTAAGGGCCACAAACAAAGTTCAATCTGGGCTTCAATCATCGCACCATCAAACACCTGCCTTCTGTTCTCCGGAGGTGTTCATCTGCCCTGCTCAAACAGAACAATACTGTGGGTATTTCCTCTATGGTTAATATAAAATAAATACATTTACAACAAAATCATAATATAAACCGCTCTGAAGAATTTTCCACCTCCTTAACACCTTAGAACTGGGTAGCTGGGCTAGAGCAAAAATGTAGACCATCTGTGCTCCGAGGACTGGACTGAACAACACCTTCCTTACAGTGTCAATAAGAATACAGAAAACCCCACAAATCACATGAGATGATGTGCAGTGATAGGACATGTCACACAGTAAAGTGAGTAAAGCTTGGCTCTTGCTTCTGCGTTAATGTGTTGGCTGTACTCTGCAAAACCCCATCCAGACCACGCCCATCCAGACCACGCCCCCCCCACCCAGACCACACCCCTTACATGCTGCCCGACACAGGGGATACAGAGCTGGCGATAATATAAAAGCAAAACAGCTTCCAAGCAAATTACAGAAGGCTTGAACAAAAGGGCTGACATTAGAACTGCATTTTTGCAAATTTATTCACAACACAAACAAATGGTAATGGCAAAAGAGCAGAAAATAAGAACAAATTTTTGGTTGTTTTTTTTTATATCCACCCATCAATGCAAATACCAGTTTTCCAACAACTTCTCTGTGCTACTGAGCAATTTATTCATCACTTTCTTTAAAGTTTGGTACGATGTCAGTCATGCACATTACAATGCTGCTACCGGCAGTTTGTTGTGAGATCCCGCCCACTGAGAGAGTTCTACCAATCATCAAATAAATAAAAAGCCGAGCATCCGGTTAGAACAACTATATTTGTAAAAGCGTACACTACAATCAGGCCAATAAATGCAGAAGTATTTTCCATATGCAAATCACGCTCACAATACCCTTGCAGAGCGCAAACAACACTCAGGATGCCCACCGAGAGGCAACAGCGTCTGGTCGGGACCCCAGAACCATGCTGTAAAACGCCTGTTTTGTCAGAAGCTGATCTTTGCTTCAATAAAGACGTGAGTATTTGAGTCTGCCGTAATCTCCCATTGAAGCCCGATGTGGCACAGTGGGGTCGTGCTTCCACTGACTACCTAAACAGATGCACACCCCACCTGGCGAATCTGCACTTTGAAACAAACGGCACTAGAGTTTAACGACGCCGAGGAGATTTTTTTAACACTCAGGACTGCCTAAAACATTTAACTGCAGTGTGACGAGTACTATGGAGTGACTGTTAGCCATTCGACTGCCATGTTATGATGAAAGTCCGGGGGGAAGAAA
This sequence comes from Brachyhypopomus gauderio, assembly GCF_052324685.1. Lineage (NCBI taxonomy): Eukaryota > Metazoa > Chordata > Actinopteri > Gymnotiformes > Hypopomidae > Brachyhypopomus > Brachyhypopomus gauderio. The sequence continues at coordinate 12,397,460 of NC_135211.1, read as the reverse complement.
GAGACAGAAAGCACTGGTCCCTGACCCGGTCTGACAGAGTTCACACAGCGCCTGGAAGATGACGGACGGCGAGTTGATCCAAGACTGGGCACGGCTTTGCAGGGCGGACTGGAGCGATCTCCTCCAGATCATCACAGAGGCGTGGGAGCAGGAGGGTGAGGAACCCCTGGTGAACCCACGATACACCACGCTGCCCTTCTTCTCTACAGATTTCTGAGGTTACGGTTGGCTTCCCAGCACTACACGCTGTTCCATCTTTCCCTCTCGCTGTCTCGGTCTCACACACACACACACACACACACACACACACACACCTCTTGCATTTGGCTGCTGATCCTTACCATATGAAATCAGGCAGATTTATTTCAGAGGAGTAGATTCAGCACTCTGACAGCAGTGAGACTGGAGCACCGTGAATACTCTACTAAACCAGTGGAACACCGTACCAAACAAGTGGAACACAGTACCAAACCAGTGGAACACAGTACCAAACCAGTGGAACACCGTACTAAACCAGTGGAATACAGTACCAAACCAGTGGAACACAGTACCAAACCAGTGGAACACCGTACCAAACCAGTGGAACACAGTACCAAACCAGTGGAACACCGTACTAAAACCAGTGGAACACCGTACCAAACCAGTGGAACACGAGTACCAAACCAGTGGAACACAGTACCAAACCAGTGGAATACAGTACCAAACCAGTGGAACACAGTACCAAACCAGTGGAACACAGTACCAAACCAGTGGAACCACCGTACCAAACCAGTGGAATACAGTACCAAACCAGTGGAACACAGTACCAAACCAGTTTAATACAGTGCCAAATCCCCCCCACCCCACCCCTCCCACCCCACCCCAAAACACACACACCACACACGCACACGCACACACACACATACACACACACACACACACACACACTAAGAAATGTGTGTGAAAATGTGTGGAGGACATTATCAGGTGCAACAGCTGAAAAGGGAGGGTGTGTGTGTGTGTGTGTGTGTGCGCGCACCATACGTGTACATGTGTGTCATGACTACTGACACACACCCACAGCCCATTCATTGAGTAAGACCGACTGTGGGATTGTGAGAGATTTTGCACTGATGAGGAGAGTGACAGCGTCTTCAGCCAATCCATCCTCAGCACAGCAGTCAGGAGGAGGGCCTTGATTAGTTACCATGGAAGGTAGAAAATACCATACAAATCACAGAAGATAAAATCACTGTAGATAACAACAAGAGTACATCTGCTTCTGTGGAAGTTCACCAGATATCCATTTATCAATTATAGATTATGATATCCAGAAGCTGTGTGTGTGTGTGTGTATTATAGTGAGTTCCCTGCACAATCCATTATGTGAGCAGATCTACACACCAACTGGGCTTGCATTCCCAGACTTCATAGTCTCTAAACAGTTCGGGGTTTCAGTAGACCGAGTGGCTCCTGGGTGGCCCCCTCCCTCTGCCGCCGCCCTCTATGGTCTGCTCAAACTGCCTCCCCTTAACCCCCTGGCCCCCTCCCCTCCCAATACAATTACTGACGACTCAGCACGGCCAAGCCCCCCTGCACCACCTGCAATTAAAAGACGTCCTCTGAAACAGACAGACCTGTACCGGACAGACCTGGACCTGATACAGTTACAGTCAGAGTGATGAATAATGTCTTTAGGCAGGAGTGGTTTTGTGTTTTAACTGGGGACAGGAAGAGACATAATGGAAGACACTACTGACAGGTTTACAGGAAAGTAACAAAAGAGGCAAATCTGGATGGAAGGTGGTGTGTTTATTTCAGTGGCAGAGAGAGAGAGAGCATGGGTGAGAGAGGAAGAGTGAGTATGGGTGAGAGAGAAGAGTGAACATGGGTGAGAGAGAAGAGTGAACATGGGTGAGAGAGAAGAGTGAACATGGGTGAGAGAGAAGAGTGAACATGGGTGAGAGAGAAGAGTGAACATGGGGTGAGAGAGAAGATGTGAACATGGGTGAGAGAGAAGAGTGAACATGGGTGAGAGAGGAGAGTGAACATGGGTGAGAGAGAGAGTGAACATGGGTGAGAGAGAGAGTGAACATGGGTGAGAGAGGAGAATGAACATGGGTGAGAGAGGAGAATGACATGGGTGAGAGAGGAGAGTGAGTATAGGTGAGAGAGAAGAGTGAACATGGGTGAGAGAGAGAGTGAACATGGGTGAGAGAGAGAGTGAACATGGGTGAGAGAGAGAGTGAACATGGGTGAGAGAGAGAGTGAGCATGGGTGAGAGAGAGAGTGAGCATGGGTGAGAGAGAGAGTGAGTATGGGTGAGAGAGGAGAGTGAGTATGTGTGAGTACACTGTGTTCTGAGAGTCAGAGTGTGAGTGAGAAAGCGTGAGGGATAAATGGGAGAAGCAGATTCAGTGAAATGGCAGCCTAAAGTAGGTCAGGGCACAGCAGGTGAGCTCTGAAGAAAAGAACCTCCTATTATCCGGGCGCCTCACCTGTGCCGGACCCACCTCCCCTGGCTCCGCCTCTCTATGAGTGTGGGGGCGGGGGCTTATGATATAAAGGGCATGCGTGTGCTGCTAGATCACGGACGTAGCACAGAGCAAGGATG
>NC_135211.1:12327914-12390414 GCF_052324685.1 Brachyhypopomus gauderio | reverse complement strand
ATTTTTTTCTTTCTTTCTTTTTCCCCTTCAGCCCTGGCAGTATCGATCCGTCCCCTTCACCAACGTGGTCCCCGGGGGCCCCTCCGGGCAGGCCGGCCGCCCTGGTGCCCGTGTGCGAGGAGGCAGAGAGCAGAGAGAGGCTGCAGGCTCCTCGGCTCCCAGGGGCCCCCTCCAGTCCGGTTGAACAGAGGTAAAGATATTTTCTTTCGGGCCGTGCTGTACATCATTCGCTTCGGTCTCTCTCTGCCGTTACTCCTAAATGCCCCTTGCAGGAACCATGTGTGCTGCTGACCAAAATAAGGGCTGGGTTGCGGAAAATGAACTCATCTGTGATTGGGTTTGTTTCTGACGCATCACAGCCACGGAGATCCAGGCCTGAACCAGCCCGTCTATTTCAACAGCCAATGAGGGTTTGACTAACTGTGGGGATAGTGGGTAGAGCAGGTAGTGGGGAGGCAGGGCAGGAGTGTGTAACGCACACAGCCCAACTAATGGGCAAGAGGATGTGAAGGATCATTCTCCCCCAGCCTCTTAGAGACACGCAGGACTATTAATAACACACAGAGAGGGACAGAGAGAGAGAGGGACAGAGAGGGAGAGAGAGAGCAGAGAGAGATAGAAACGCTTGCTCAGGTTTTCCAGTATTGACTGTCACTTCCTTAAATTGAAATCTTAGTCATCATCATCATCTTCATCAAGGCTTCATGGCAGCTGCCAGCTCTTGTTTCTGAACCAGGAGCTACAGCCCATGTGTCTGCCAGATTGAGGCTCTCCCCACGTACCAGTCACACCGCTGAGGTTAAGGAGACTTATGCCCCCACGGGCACTGAGGGCTCCGCACACACACACACACACACACACACAGACACACAAACCCCAGCAGTGACACTCGGGAGGCTGTGCCGACTGGTTTATGCATGCTGGTATCAGAGCAGGAGGAGGACAGTGTTTGGCCAGAGATGTGAGGAGGCCCATGAGGGCTGGAATCCCCCCACACTGAGGAACAGCACTGGGGGAAACACCACACCACCACTCACAACATGACCTGCTCTCCAAGGAGCCCAGGATGATGGTGAAACTAAATTCATACAACAACAAAATAAACAGCAATCACTTGTATTTTAAAACATGGTGTACGTTTACACACACTGTATTTAAAGCAGAGCAGTTTTTCCTTACCAACACGTTCGTTTGTGTTAGTACAGACACTCACTAACCGTCAGATCCCCCCCAGATGTCCAGTGTAATGAGCCACTGCCCCTTCCTGTGCTGCAGGATATCCTGCTGTGAAAGGGAGTGTGGAAAAATTACACTCCGCATAAACAAACGTGAACTGCACATCTTCCTTCCTGCCTTCACTGTGGGCCTGCACACAGCAGTGACCTCACAACGGAGCGGCACTACCCTCGCCCTAACGCATAAAGCCATCACGAACGGAAAGCGGAAAAACAAAGAAAAAAAGAAAACGAGAGAGAGAAAAGAGAAAACGTCACAACCCCCCACATCTGCGTGTAGAGTCATGCTACAACCGAGGGGGGGCTGCACTCTGGCTGATGTTCTAGAGAACTGGCAGCGATGACATTATGAAATCTGTGGGGAGCAAGACAAGAACAGAAAGGCACCACATGTTGGGTGGGGGGCACGAGGGGGGGAGGGGGGGGGCAGGAAGAGCTACAGACCTGTGACAGACCTGTGGTAGACCTGTGGCTTACACAGCTATTCACAGATACGTCACTTAAATGTCTGAACATGCTCGCACACAGACGGGGGCACAGGCATGTACGCACATACGCATATGTAAAACACACACAAATGCACGCACAAATACAGACAGACACAGCACGCACACACACACACACACACACACACACACACACACCACATGAACGTATACACGACGTATGTGGGGAGTGTAGAAAGTCGAGTGAGTTCTCTGGTTTCTAAATGGAGAAGGCTGGTCCTGAGGGTAGTCCACACACTCACTCACACGGCCCCTGGAGCCTGAGGCACAGCCCCAGGCTACACACGGCTGTCCTGCCCACATCGAGGTTCCCCTGCTGGGACACGCCTGCAACAGCACCTCCCCGGGGCCAGAGCAAAGCAGCAGACAGCAAAGGTCAGAACGGAGAGCCGCGTGCTCGTCTGCTTTCAGTCACACACAACTTCCTCCTGTGTAGGACTGCCCACACACACACACACACACACACACACACACACACACACAGAATTTATCTTGTATCTACCTCTGAAGCTCTTCCGATGTCTGAAATACAGGCGGTCCCTGGGTTACGACGCAAGTCGGAACATACGTACATACTGTATGTAAATAACGTACTATATGCAGTTATCCTATACTAAAGCTAACCTTTTGCCAAATACCTTTATCCATAGCTGCGTTTAACTAATCCTGACGCCGCGCACACCAAACACCAAGTTCCGTTTACGACGCAGAACCATTAAGGTCCAAACGAGGCTTTATACAGTAAATGGGAGATGTGTAGTAACCACAAAAAATCGTAACTTGGGAACCTCGTAAGGATCATAAGGATCATATTTTGGCCTCAAAACAGATAGCATGCGCGCCCGTGTGGTTTATCATTATGATTTGACGGATTTTTCCCAATTTTTTTTTCTTGCGGACATGTCGGTACGCCGGAATTCCGGCGTGGCGCCTGAAAACTATCAGGCCTGTGTACATGTGTGCCTGCCAGTTAAAAGCACTTTCTGTACAAAATGGTTTAGTGCAGACCTCTGGAACATGGCTGATGGTTATGGACAGAAGCCCAAAGGTGAGGTCACATGGGGTCAGAGTCCCTCAGAGTCTAAATCAAAAACACCTGCGCCAAAGAGCAGGCATACACACGCCTGCATGCACACACAGTAGTTTCTGATCATTTCTCTCTCTCTCTCAAAAAAAAAACACAACATGATCACACAGTCAGTAAAATTCAGTATAAAACATTAATGAGGGAAACCAATGAATAATGTAGGAGCGAACACACCATTTCATGTCTATGTCAAGTGACTTCGCCAGCAAACTTTAAAAGACAGAGAAAGTCACTGTTAGCCTGAAATGCACGCACACACACACACACACACACACACCCACACACACACACCTCGACCCACCAAACCACATACACAGTACTGAGCTGTCACTGCTGAGCACAATGCCTTCAGAAGGCGCCTCGGGTGCCAAAACGCAAAGCAGCAACCTTCAGAGTCTGAGGTCTCCTGCAGGGAGCTGGGCCTCCTTCACAAACACAACAGTTAACACACACAATGGTGGCATATGCACTCTCTGGCATTATCACCAATTCACTCCCACACATCAGGGAATGACAAATGCGCGCGCATGTGTGTGCGCACGCGTGCGTTTGTGCGCGTGCTGCCATCTGCCTCCCTACATCACTGCATTCAGGGAATTACTGCCATCAAGCAGTCACACAATACCACTGGAATTTCTACTCCGGGTAGAACGTAATCTCTATTAGACATGATCTAATAGGAACATTAAGGGTTATGCATCAGATCAGCACGTGCAACATGAACCCTTCTGTGCTGTGGAACTGAACCAGAAAATTAATGCCAGGCTTTCATGGCGATATCTGCACTAGCCCCGACTTGATAAATTGTATTTTTCTTAATCGTCATCGCGATAAACACACTGCAAAAGACGCTATGAATATGAAATATGCGCGTGTAAATAAAACGACGTTTATTTGACTTGTCAGATGAAATGTTCGAACATTTGGGCCTATCACGTTACTGCTCAACTGGTCGTTAGTTACCTCAGAGTGTTTTTCGTTGCGCGTCAGTGAATGTCGCTCCATGTTTGGTTCTTGATACTTGCGTTTTGGTTTCGTTCTCGTTCATTTCATTGACCTCTTGGTATGCCCAATTTTTAGAAGAGCACACCAGACAGAAGAAATGTATCTTATTTTAATTGGTCGGGTTTTCAGTTGACTCAATGAGGGCATGTTTGAAAATGTTTATTGGGTTTATTCATCGAGCACGTCAGCGGTGAACGTGTTAACGCTGAACGACAGTAGTCGTGTAACTAATACGCACTTGACCGTTTGCCGTTTACCGCACGTCTTCGTATCGTGCAGGGGTCCTATCTTACACTTGCATTCATTCCGTATGCAGTCAAGTCTGTGGACCGTTTCATTTTTCATAACCTTATGCAGAACAGGCGCAATTACTACTGGAGGCCACGGGCTCTTCACAACGACAGGGTGAGTGTGTGGATGAATGGGCCGAGCGGTTCCGAGCACGCTGGGCACCTTTTCACAGACTGAAGGAGGCGGGGAGAAGGGCGGGGAAAGGGCAGCAGAGAAGTCGTTTTCTGAACACTATTGTTTTCTTTCTTTCAGTGCTCCTAGCTCTCCCACCACTTCAACCTGTCTAATGAAATACTGTATTTATATATTGTACCAATATTGGCTACAAATGTTCAGGTCCGCTAAAATAGAACCGTTGTTCAGTTATATGATTGCGATAAAGACTTGGAACTAAGCATCAGGATGTACCATTGAAGATTAACAGCTAATTAAAGTATACCAAAATCAAGCAGAGACAGATAATAAACCAGATATAACTCCATTCTCTGAGATCTTCCCATTTTGGTTCTTCGGTGCTGCTAAATGAAGGAAAACACCTTAACAAATGTGCCAACAGAACAATGTTCTGTTCACCTGAAAGAATTTTTATACATTTTTACAACATTTAGCTGACACTTTTATCCAAAGTGATTTACTCTTAACTGAGTGTTAAGGTCTTTGCCCCGGGGCACAAGAGTGGCCACTTACCAGTGGTGGGGGTTGAAAAGGCAACCTTCTGATTACTAGTCAAGTTTTAACCACTAAGCTACCATTGCCCTATAGGCAGGTATGTAGCTAATGACACCATGTCGGCCTAATGTTGGTAGGAGAGGGACAGAAGGACCTGGGGGAATCCTTGTCTACAGTCAGTAGAGCAGGAGGTGAGCCCTGTGTGGTAGGACTGGCCTACTCGGGAACACTGCCAAAGAACACTGACTCAGGTTACCGTTAATGAAACACTCTCTGAAGTGGTTATTTTATGCACCTACGCACGTACGTGCACACACGTAACAAAAACAAACAAACATGCACAAGCACGCACACACACACACACACACACACATGAATATTGGCTTCAAACTACCCCTAACTATAGTCCAGAGAGACAGATGTCCGTGTCTGTCTGGCCTGGTCTCTGTAGTGGTGCCGTAACTTTTAGCACTCGTTCCCTAGACCATCCCACCCATACAGCAGGGCATGGAGGTGCTACATCACAGACGAGCAGAGACAACACTGGACCAGACAGAAACACAGCACGGTGTTCTCCAACAAAGCAGGGGGAAACATCTTCAACGACTGCAGCGACTACATACACAGCGATCAAACTAAAGCCTTGAGCAATTTCTGGGGGAAAAAAAAAAATCAAAAAATCAAAAACAGAATGCCAATACTGAAAGAAATGAGTGAACAGCTGGTGTCTAGCTGTCAGAACGCGTGGACCATAAATGAACCGAACCGGCACGCTAACAGCAGGTGTGAAACCTGGTGTAGTTTGTCGAAATGGAGTGAGTGAAAAACGCCCCCAGGAGGGGATGGAGATGGCTGGAGCCCAAAGCAAAAAAAAAAAAAACAGAAGGTACGCCATCACCAACGGTGCCTGCATCCGGACAGTGTCAGGCCTGGGGTTCACAGGAAGCTAGTGCAAAGGTTAATGGGCGAGCTCTGCCCTGTTACACACACACACACACACACACACACACACACACACACACACACACACACACACACACACACACACACACACACACACACAGCTGACCTGCCGTGGGAGTGGAACTGCAGGTTGAGGTGCTGGTCCTCGTGTGCCAGCGCCCTCTTGGCTCTCTGGTGCTTGCCGTGCAGCTCATCCGTGTCGTAGGACAGGCCTTCGTAGTGGCGGATGTACTTGTGCAGCCGATTCTCATACTGACCTGGGGGAGGAGAGAGAGAGGGAGAGAGAGAGAGAGAGAGAGAGAGAGAGAGAGAGAGAGAGAGAGGTTCAATGACTGCAGGGGTGTCGGGTGGGTAAGTGAGGCATGGTGATGTTCCAACTGTGCTCCTGCCTCCGTGACTCATCATTACGAGACGTCTGCCTCACAGATCTGAGTCGCTCGTCTCCCTGATGGGACTGTAGTCTGTTACTTAAGCATCGGCCTCCCCGAAGGAGGAGATAGGCTGTGTGTGTGTGTGTGTGTGTGTGTGTGTGTGTGTGTGAGAGAGACAGCAGGAAAGAGGCCAGCCTGGAGCTGAGGGAGTTTCGGGAGGAGGGAGGGAGGCGGGAGACAGGAAGGACAAAGTCAACGAACACAGACACACGGATGAACTCGACTCGTGTTCCTCCCACAGAGCGCGTACATGAAGCCCATTGTGTACAAGTACAGCGCACGGACTCGGTTGCGTGCATGTGGACTTTTTTTCTGTTCATCCTTTCTCAGCTTCAAAAACAACACCGCAAAAGCGGCTTCCTGGCACAGGATAGCGCTGAACTAATAATAGCCTGACCTTAGAAGAAAGATTCACTAAAACCATAATCCCCACCCCACCCCCGTAGTTTTTGTACAAACGACACAATGGCGGTGAACGATCTGGACTCACCACTGCACCACTGCACACTCACCCGCTCCTCTTCCCGCCCCCCTTAGCGTAGCGTGAGCTGAAGCAAAGTGTTATTTAAATATGTAAATAGTCGGAGTGGAGGGCAGGTGTGGTAACATCCTCTGGGCCTGAAGGGCGGGTGGGGGTGGTGGTGCGGGGGTTATAGAGTACAGCCCAGCAGGTTCCGCCCACACTGCCCTTCGTCCCCTGCGGAGTCCGTGCTGCCTGCTTCATGTAAGCTCCACCTTCTGCGGCCGCTTTGTACAGTTTTGCCTGATGCAAAAATCAGGTTCTCTCAGATCCCGTTACTCCGCAGACTTTCCTAACAAAACGGGGCAAAGCAGCCACGTAACTGCTCTGATTCACAGCCCCGTTGGAATCTCTTTCTGCCTAGTGAATAAGGAGATTATCTGGCAACCTAAAGGACCCTCAGTGACACAGATACACACATTTCAGCACTTCTGAATGTGCTCATACAGACGTCTGACTTACAGGCCAACGGCATAAGGGAATCTATTTTAGCTTCAAGGTTATGACACAAGTGTGGTGGCCATGTATCTCCAATAGCACACTACCACACAAAGCACCGCACGTGTGCCGTGTCCACAACATCGGACTGACACACGTCACGTCTCCAGGGGCCGTATGTTCTCAGGAGGCCGGAGCACACAGGACACAGAGAGACGGTCTGAGCGTGGCAACACGTTACCACAAAGCAAACGTTTGGGAGGGGGGGCGGGAGCGTATGCGATGTGGTTTCTCGGCTAAACAGAACAAAACGTACGGGTCGGAGGAAAAATAGGGGGTCCTTCACGCGAGACCACGGGAAGGGAAACAAGGCAGCAGGACGACTAGGGCTCTCAGTCGGGCTGGAGCAGAAAGAAACGCAGCAGCGCTCAATGTAGGTTCTGGAGGCCATTTTTTGTCTAATGCGGTGCATTCATTTATCTCTCTCACGCTCACACGCTTTTTTGGTGAAAGAAAAAGTTATGATCTGAGAGAAAGAGAGAGAGAGAGAAAGAGAGAGAGGCCTGCCGAGTTAATAAAATATATAAATTCAGAGTCAGCAAAGAGAAAGTGTGCTAGTAAGAGAACAAGGGAAGATACACACACACACACACACACACACACACACACACACACACACACACACACAGAGATCCATATAAGAGGGAGGGAGAGAGCGAGAAAGCGAGTTAGAGAGGAGAGTGTCAGAGAGGAGGAGGACAGAGAGATGGATGTGTGCAGGGTGCTGTCTGCCAGAGTCCTCAAAGGGGTAGGACACACGCTACCTCCACCTGTGTGACCGTGATAAACCCCTCCACTCAGGGGTGGTAGGGGCTACAGCTCACACTCCGCTTGTGAGGAACACAACCTACTGACATGCATTTGAATTCCAAACACATCACACACACACACACGCGCGCGCTCCCCTGCCCGTCTCCAAGAGCAGGTAGTCCCCTGCAGTACTGGAGCCATGTGGAGTGGATTACAAAGGTGCTAAAGCCCTTTCACAGAGGTCTGGAGGTGGGGTCTGGAACAGAAGGGGTCCATGGAGTTTAAACTCGAGCACCACCCAGGATGGAGTAGCGCTTGTGTACCTCTCCATTACTCCTGCTGCGACCCCTGTGACTTCTCTCCAACTCTTTATCATGTTCTGTTACAAGCAAATACAAAAAAAAAAAAACCCTAGCACAACCACCTTATGTGATCAGTGCAGTGCATATCCTCACAGCCAATCAGATGTGGCTTTTCAGAGCCACACCACAGTCTTTTACCCACACCGGTTAAGGTGTGGATGTTATCCTTAAGTTGACCATCTCAGGGCATTAAGAGGTTGGATAATGTAATTATTACAAGTGTGACCCAAATCCACCAGGTCAGTCGTTTTTAAGGAAACACGTGTTCCATTCTGTCATATGCTGTGGAAAAGGAGTTTTCGCATTTTCTCAAAGCGGAAGCACTAAGGGAATAATTTACTTGTATTATATTCTTTGGCATTTACAGGCCAAAATCTTTCGGAGAGGTCCAATTCTCATAATAGTTCTATATGAATTACACTACATTTGTATGTAGATTACTAACGTTCACACCAAAGCTGTTACTAGAAGTAGTCTTATTAAAAAGGTGTAGTGTGGAAGATTTAAGAGGACCAAGCAGAAATATGTACTGTATGCAGAAATATATTTTGTATAATCACTTGTAAATACTAATTGTGTTTTGTCCATTTGGAATGATTCCTTCATACCTACATAGAGAGAGGAGTCCCCCTCCATTAGATGCCGCCACGTTTATACAGTACCCCAGAGAAACTAAATGCTCAGGAGAGTGCCTTCCACGTCTGTACGCTGTAGCAGGTGCTAGATTTAGGTGGTGCTACAGTATGGAGGAGGAGGAGGAGGAAGAGGAAGAGGAGGAGAAGAAGAAGCAGGTGCTGCTGGTGCCGGCCAGCCATTCTAGGGCACGAGTCTAAAGTCCGAGAACCCAGATTTTGACAAATGGAGGATTGTGTTTATCGTGGAGCACAAGGAAAAGCAAAGGGAGGAAAAATCATCATCGCCAAAGAAGCAGAAACATGGACAAGCGAAATTAAAGCAGGACATGAGATGGCAGAAAAAGATAAGATAATATCCCGAGACAGATAACGCCAATTATCTGTAGTTAAACATTTCTTGCAGCAGTAACGTTTTGTAGTCACCAGCAACAGCTACAGGTAAATCAAGCAGCCACTCCCATCTCTGTAATTTATACCAAGACTTCCTTTCCTCTGGCACTTATCGTAAACACTACAGAGTGTGGTAAAACGGCTTTAAGAACCTGTGTCTCCGTAAGAAGACGTTATGAAGTCGCTCAGAGTCGGCACGGTGCAGTCCACATCCAGCACGTCAGGGCAAGCAAACCGATATCAGCTTCTCTGCCCACAAAACTGCTACCAACCAACCGCAAAATATAAATAAAACTTTCACGAGGATATAACAGCAGACGGGAATGAACCTCACAGGCAGGGGTTGCCAGGTCGAGGACCATGAGAGGTCAAGCACGAGGGACGCCCCCTGGAGGCATGCCTTGAAACTGCAGAGCCAGGCAGCTTTCAAACAAAAGTACTGGAGACACAGAGCCGAAAGTCTCTAGTGGAAAACCAAGGAGCCAGATATAACCAGAATGAAGGGTTTCGAAAACAGACAGCAAAGGCTCAGGGAAGCACCATTTCATCAGGAAGCACAACAGACCCTCTTTCTGCTGGGATTTATTACCAGCCTATATTGCAAAGCGCTGGAGATACAGGCCCATTTCTCGCCCCAAGGAAAAAAGCAGTCAAATCAAAGCGCAGTCACCACGGACACGGAAGTGCTTTCAGGAAGAGGGGGAGTGTGTGAAACGGAGAGGCAGAGGGAAGGGTGAATGAAGGGTGAAGGAAGGGTGAATGGCGGGCCGCTTCCGTGGGCACGACGTGCTGGGTTTCTCACACACGACCCATCAAGGCGATTAAAGGACAGCCACGCCAGCTCTGACATGTTAAAGAGAAATGATGCTCTGGCCTCTGGCCCCTGTGGTCCTGTTATTAGAGACAGGAAGAGTGAAACACACACACACACACACACACACACACACACACACACACACACCTGCTCACACAGACTTGCTAATATACATGCACAAGATTGTATGCTTGTGTGAGCATGTGCAGAAGGGGCGCAAGTTTTCAAACATAATGAGAGAGAGAGAGAGAGAGAGAGAGAGAGAGAGAGAGCCTCAGGCTTACAGTGCCACTAGCAACCTGCTTCCGTTCATCTGTCAAATTCAAACATTTCCCAGCAAGGCTCACATCTCAAACACGTCTCATTGAGCTCGGCTTCTGCCCTCTACATTTACACAGCAAAGCTTGGGCAGCATGTCGTTTTAGCAAAACCATTATAGTCTGGTGAATTAGCACGATAAGCAATATTACTGCCATAAACATTTGGCTAGATGTGAAGTCATCCGTGCATACATTACAGTCTGGACTGCCAGGTAATAGAGCTACACGCTCCCCCTGTCACTCAAAAAGCCTGCAAGTCATCTGATTGTAGAAAAAGAATGCCTTGCAAACTCAACCTATAAGCTTTGTAAGACATTTCCACAACCAGCAGCACTCAAACCCATTTTATTGTTAGCACAACATATGCTGACCTAATGAAATAAACCACAACAGGGAATTACAACTTCCACTTCGGGAGATGAGATCATTATAAACATTTCAGAGTTTTTAAGGACCACTGCAGAATTGTCATCAAACGCACAGCCCAGTAAGAGGACATATAATTTTTACAGACCAGCGACAACCATCAGATGCTTAACTCTCCGTTTCTATAGCAACCCAACATGTCACAAAAAAAAAAAAAAAAAAAAAAAGCAGTCCAATTTGCTCGGTGAGGGCAGCGAGATCTGGGTTGGGGTTTTTCGGCGGGTAGGGGAGTGGAGTTTGTTTAAAAAGCTCTAGAGCAATTAACACCTGCCACACGTCCTATGGCAGGTGAGGGAGCCCCGGGTCAGCGCCACACCCCTGGGGCGACGTCCTTGGAGCTGGAAGATCTGGTCCAGTGGGGCAGGCGAGCGCGTGAGTGGAGAGGACGGGTCCCTCGGTGTGACTCCATGGGGACTCGGTGTGGTCTTGTGACGACGCTGGTAGGTGTCGCTGTAAGACAAACTGGTGAGCCACCGACGCGGTCACAGATCAGCCTGTGCCATTTTGTTGAATCATGCGAGCGGAAGGTACCGGCGAAACACCCACGCGGCATCACGCAACAGAATGTGTGTGTGACTGAGCCGAGTGCCCACAGCACACACTTCACCACCGGGTAACTGCAGCCTTTGGGGATATCAGTATTGCCAAGGGCAATACACATCAACCACCGACCAATGATACCGCTCAACTGTTATCGGCCATGTTACTCCTGAAAACACGCCGATTGATTTGATTTTTTTTTAAAGGCTGAGGAGGAAATGCCGAACAGCACAGGTGAAACGGAGCTACAGCCTGCGAGAATCTGGATGAAACACATAACAGACGAGCCAACCACAGGATGTTTACCAGTGGAGTCGCGCTGTCGAAAACGCACACACAAGTCTCAGCAGCGCCCGTGCATGTCTGGCGTGGATTTGTTACACAGACGCCCCAACACAGTGCTCGCTCCAAGCGGATTCTGCTTCAATTAAACTTTACTGTAATTATACATGTGCACAAATGTACAGCATGACAAAATGTGTCGGGGTTGTTCTTGGTACGTGCCCACACGTACGGCAGGCGTGCGCAGAAACCCCAGGGCCAAAAGCCCCGCGGACGTGCATCGGCGTTCGTGTTTCTTCTTCACAGACGAGCGGAGGGGAGGAGAAAAGGAGGAACGTGGACGGACGCAGCGCGGAAAGTGAAAGATCGTATCGCGCCGCCGAGCCGCACCACGCCTCAGGACCAAGGGCCACACAAAAAGAGGACCTACAGACGCAAAAAAGAAACTTCTGTTACTGGCAAAATGACATCAGAGGTCACTCACCAGCGTGGTGAATAGTTGTCTGATAGCCTTTTGTTTGGCCTAAAGACCCTAAGCCGATGAAGCAGAACAAGAATCCGACCTCTACGATGCTGCGACACTAATTAGCTAAAACGCCAGCACAAGAGGATAATATTATCAAAAGGTTTAAAAAAAATAAAAATAATAAAATGATGGAACACTCTGGCAAGAAGGCACAGCGCTCTTAACCGTGCAGTTAATCAGGGGAGCTGTGGAAAGGGCAGTTCATCAGTCTGACGCCGAAGCCAAATTTGCTTAATTTGTTTAGCCTTTCAAGTGCCGTGTGTGGCAGGCATGTTTCTATTCCTGGAAAGGGGAAGGAGGTGATCAGGCTAAAGTGGCCAGGAAAGAGAGACCAGGTGGCTTCAATAACAGCACAATGACACGCTACTAAAAACATGAAGACAGCACCACAAGCTCAAACGCTACCTTCTCCAAGCATCGTAAGGTTCAACTGAAGAATATCAGCATCGTCAACATACAGCTCATCATCATCATCATCATCATGGTTGCTCAGCGTTCACCAGGAGAGGTGGAGTTTGATTTTATTCCGGTCGTACCAAGCGTTCCTAATGGAAGCGCGAAGGGAGGCAGAGCTTCATGTTGCATCCGCACGTACCAACAAAGGGGCTCTGCGCGACGGGCCCACAGACTTCCTCGTTGTTGCACGCCCACGATCCTTCCCTCCAAACTGCACAAACGCATGACATGACATGGAGACATTTTTTACAACCGTTCTGCCTGCATGGACCCTGCCAACTGCTCACGCCGAGAGAAGTGAATGGCTTAGGAGCTGGAGAAATGAACGAGCTTAGCAGCCTTTCAAAAAAACTCAAAAAAAAAAAAAAAAAAAAAAAAAAAAAAAAAAAAAAAAAAAAAAAAAAACTCAAAAAATAAAAAAAAGAAACGCCTCAAAAAAAAAACCCCCAAGCCACCCACCCACTTCGGTCCATGTAAATGATGGCGTTTCTCTGGAGCAGCTCTGTACGACACAGCCTGAGGTCCTAACGTCTGCCAAGGGCCTCGGTGCCAAAACGTGATGAGGAAGTGCAACATAGTCGTGACACGAGCCGATTGGTCCTGAGGCACCTCTCTGCTCTTCGCCGCCCGGGCCAGAGCGTAGGTGAGAAGGCGGATAATATCATGGGTGGATCAGGAACGACCAGAGCCAACGTGGAGGATCTAGGCCGTGCGTGACAGGACGCTTAACCGACGGCAGGAGAGGCTCACGGGCTCGAGGAGGTGGAGGTTGCGATGTCTACGGCAGCGAGGCTGTGAACTTCGACCTTTGGGTAAACACTCGAGCGGCCAATCATGCATACGCCGCATGCCCACAGAGGTAAAAAAAAAAAAAACGCTTCCGCAGTAAATTTAAACGGAACAAAGCAGATATGGAGAGAAGGGCCCTTAAACGGGATCTCCGTAAGTCATCCAAACGAGACCCAGTGTGGAGCTACTAGTCGGACACGCATGGCAAATGTTATAAGACAAACAAGCTTTTGTGGCGGTGAGTGAGGGCAGAACTCGTGCGCTGCGGCTGATTATTGCGGGTGGGGGTGGTGGTATTCATTCACGCGCAATCACAAGGCGCAGCCACTGTCCCACACCACAATCTACTCCATCCCCACTCAGGAGAGCAGCCAATGGGAACTTGCCCGTACAGCCCATTTTACAGGGAGCTTAGCTGCTCAATCTGATTAAGCAAAGACTAGGGGGGGGGGACAAGATTACTGAAAGCTCATTTTTGAAGGGCGCTACACGTTTTGCCTCCAAAACTATACACGGATATTTTAAGATCCAAGAACAATAAATGGCTCCTGACATGATAGACTATTGTCGTACGGATTTGCTGGGCGCGTTCGAACAGCCGAAAACTAAGCAAGTGAACAACAGGTGGATATCCGTGCAGCCAATAAATCTAATCTGCAGGACAGAGATAAATCTAATCTGTATCAAAGAGGGAAAAGCCGTGGGATCCTGTTCTCTGCTGAAAGTGTTGCCAAACCGAGTGGACTGACCATTTGTCCCTGGGACAGGCCATTAAAAGCCTTTCAGATCTCCACGTTTGTTTACTCTTGGTTCGTTTCCCACCAGCTGAAGTGTGCGGAGCAAAGGAAAGCTCCGCGGAGCCGGCCCGGGTCTGCCGCCGGTTCTGCAGCAGAGGGGGCTGTGATCGGTTCCGGAGGGTGGCGGGAGGCCTGCTCTTAATGAGAGACTTCTGCACACACGGGGGTCCGGCCTGGAGATCCAGCTTCTGCTGAGAAGAGCACGCAGCTCATCCCCATGACGGCTGCTTCGTCAGACTGGTCTCTCTGCACATTCCCATCATGCCTCACAGCCATTTAATGTACATTTAATTTTACCCTCACCATGTTATCGACATCTTCGTGACAAACCAATGAGGAACAGTGTGTTCCAGGAATGCTGATTAGAAGGTTAGGGTGGATCTCACGCTTCAGGAAAAGAAACCTACACTGTAGGAAAGCGAACTCACTACTGACATCATCGTTCTAACATCGAGGATGTTAATATCAGAATTCAGCACAAGGCACATGTGTCGAGGGGAATGCGTTTCCTCTTCAAAAAAGAAAGAGGAAGTCAGCACTGAGAAAACACCCAGAGGTCTTTATTCTGTTATCAAGTGTTTTGTTTTATGTTTTTTACATTGCTCTCTCCACAGAGAGGTCCGAAATGAAGCCCTCCCGGTATGGAGAACCCACAGAGAAGCCTGTAGGAGCAGGTTAGCACTGTTAATGCTAACCTGGGACCGGCTTGGCCTCCACTGCAGCTTGGTGTTCAGTAATAGTTCGGTAATAGCACTAGATGTTCGGTAATAGAGATTTAAAATCAATAACACAAATTCGGAGTTACAAATTCATTTTAAAATCATAATTCTATTTATTTTTTCAGCGTCTCCTATAAGATACTGTGGTGCTGAAAGAGAACTGTGGACATACTGTAGGTTCCTGACAAGGCCTACACATCCTTTTCCCATTGTCCCCTCACACCGACGGAAGGTCATGGCACTCTAGACCACAAGCACGGCCTCTCTCACTGCATCGAGACAAAGTCCGCCTCGCCTCAACTTCCTCCAGCGTCAAAAGGAAGCTTCCTGCCAGACGCCACCCAAAGCGCTGCCACGCACCTCACACACTTCCTCAGTAGAAAACAAAGCTCTGGTACACATAAAAGCTGTAAAAACACATGAGAAACACGTCCTTTGCCGTGCTCCTGGATCGTCCAACTCTCCCCTATTAAACAGCACAGTTTCTGGGGAGGGCCAGCTGTTGGCACTGTTCTCAGACAGAGCAGATTAGCACCTCACATTGCCTCCATACAATACATTATTCATATGTAGCCTCTGAGGAGAAAGGGTATTTTGGTTGAAGGTGCAAAATCAAAACAGTCTCTCAAAATGCTGAAGTTCTCCCTCAACAACACCGTGAAAGCAAAAAAAAAAAAACTGTCTAGAGCTTTAATTTTACAGTATTTCACGAACTTACATCAGATCCACCTAGCTCGGAAACAAAATTCTTGATCCGTTATGAACTAATACTACATGATCACAGAAAAGGGAAAGGCAGGATTTGAATGAAAAGTTCCAATTTCTGCACACAAACGCTAAGAAGGGGACTGAGGGAGAGGCATTTCCTCACTGAACACATGACCTCCGCTCTTCACCGGTTTGGTGGAGAATAGCCTCTATACCCTTTCTCCAAACATGCAAACAGAGAAGCGATGTTCTTGAGAGCATCCTCTCTGCAGTCCCCTCTACCATGTGTGCATCTGAAAACACACTTACGGAGATTGCTCTGCGAGTGTGCGAGAGATCGAGAATATGCAGCCACTGTTTTTCCACTTACACTGCACAAATAATATTTAACCCACCTTGAAATTCACTGAGCATAATGTACTGCAAAGTTGCCATCGTACATTATGACCCAGTCCTCTCCAGTGCAGTATTGAACTCCCTAAAAACTTTCCAAGTCCCTAAGATTCCACCGGTTAGCACCACAGCCTCGTTCATGCAACCAGCACCACAAACCTGCTCTACCAGAGGACAAAGAATACGGAGAGCCTGTATTTCCTGACTGAAACCCTCAAGACAGGAGGTTCAATTCAGACTCTGTGGCTGACATGGGGGAAGTCTAATGTAACAGTGTGTGCCCGATGTGACAGGAGCCATAAGCAGGGTATATCTGGAACACAGTAATGGCCAGAGCCATTAGGGTGTGGTTGACCATGTGGATTTCACGATATTGAGAGTAGGAATCAACTTATTACAAAAGCCTATTATGTTCTTTAAACTGGTATATGACATATAGACTTGGCTTAAAAACTTGAGATTTCATATATGGCTTGTTGAACAGCAACAAATTGCTTACAGTTTATATCATTTTGTTTGACAATATATAATCGAACTGGTAGAATTCCAGCCATTTTATTCTCAATAACAGTTCAGAAAATCCCTACAATTTAAAGGAGATTAGAAAAATTCCCTCCTCTTAGCAGGTCACCCAGCAGTTACAACGCAGCCATCTCTAAAACTGAAAAATGAAACCCTGGGTAGATGGAGCCAGTCAGCCACAAGACCACCAGCACAAGTCATGATATAAGGTCTTGACACATCAGAAAGATTACAAAAAAGACACAGAAACAATGACTCGCACATCCTGCCGTATCTTGAAATGCTCAGTTTCGCTGCACCATACGCACAGTGCAAAAACCGCAAAACGGTACTGCAATTAAAAAAAAAAAAACCCCCAAAGCCGTCCTAGTGAGAAGCCTTTCGGGGGGAAAAGGGAGATGTCACTGACTGTGACCGACGACTCTTCCTCCCGCATAGTGGGAAAACAGGCGAGCTGTGGGGCTGAACGCAACAACACGAAGACACACAGGGGGAGGGACAGAAGTTCGTCCTGAGAACACGAAGACACACAGGGGAAGGGACAGGAGTTCGTCCTGAGACAACACGAAGACACACGGGGGAAGGGACAGGAGTTCGTCCTGAGACAACACGAAGACACACGGGGGAAGGGACAGGAGTTCGTCCTGAGACAACACGAAGACACACGGGGGAAGGGACAGGAGTTCGTCCTGAGACAACACGAAGACACACGGGGGAAGGGACAGGAGTTCGTCCTGAGACAACACGAAGACACACGGGGGAAGGGACAGGAGTTCGTCCTGAGACAACACGAAGACACACGGGGGAAGGGACAGGAGTTCGTCCAGAGACAACACGAAGACACACAGGGGAAGGGACAGGAGTTCGTCCTGAGACAACACGAAGACACACAGGGGAGGGACAGGAGTTCGTCCTGAGGGAGCTGAGAGGAGGAGAGAAGTTTCAACTCGCCCTGTCCGACACTCCAAACGCTGTTTATACAGCTAGCTGGCTTATAACGTTGCAAAAGAAGAAGAAGCTCGATATATAACAGCCATTTCGGCTTTTTTAAGAAAACACCGTTCGCCGCTGTTGTGTTTAATTGAGGCGTCCCGCTGAGGGGAAAATGTCAAACAGCCTCTGCCCCCCCTCCTCCTCCTCCTCAAAAGAAAACACCTTTTTCTCTCTGACGCACTCCCTCAACTTCATAACGTTATATTGTTACCACTTCGTTTTTCAAACACATTTCTGAAATTCGTTATTAGCCGTTATGGTAACAACAGTGTCGTTTTATCAGTTGAAACGCAACGTTAAATGTAAGTTAGTCTCCAACTTATCGCCCCAGCTAGCCGGGTTGAGTTGACAGCTGGCACATAACAGCGCCCTTTACCTTCGCCAAACTGTTATAGTCACACTCAGAGGTACGAGGACGAGACGTTTTGTTTAAAATTATTAAAGTGTGTGAGCTTTGATGTAAATGTTATCAAGGAAATGACTTTTGTGGAAGATGTCCCGCAGTAAGTTCACTTCCGCACACACACATACACACAAGCCCCGAGCGGCGGCTAGCTGTTAGCATCCAGCTAACACCCCTCCCGTAACGTCTCGGCCGGGCGGCGTTCGGCTCCTCACACACGCAAAAAAATCCCCCGCTCTCCGTCGGCCACGACTTACCTTCGGTGTTACCTAAGACGTATAATACCGCCAGGAGTTTGATCAAAACCATATCGAACAAATTCATCGCTCCCACATCGACACCGCTTTCCCCGTTCGGGTTTATCTGAATCTTAAAGGCGCAGCCGCCCCGCGTTGACGGTCGCAGCTGCTTATCTGCGGCCTCTCGCCGCCTGTCTCCAACCGCCTGACGTCAAACCCGGGCAGAGGCTTAGGCCCCGCCCCCTTTGTACAACCACAACATCTTGTTTTTGTTTTTGTTTTTTTACTGTGTTCATATAGCAGTTATTATTTTTAGTATTATTTTAATGTTTTTTCTCTCACAGTAATATGAGTAAACGTGACCCATTAACTATTGTATCGGACATATTTGCTATGCATGATTTGTATTCAGAAATACAATACAGGGAATTATATGTAGGGACAGCTTTTAAAATATAGGATTATAACACTGCACTCGTGTTATGGTGTTTGTTATCTTACATTTTGGATTAAGACTGAACATGAAGAAATGTATAATCCACACAGCATCGCCTTATAGCCAGATGGGAAGAGGATAAACAGCACTGCCGATTTTCAATGAACGTATGACAAAAAGTCTCCTGGGTCCAAATCACGCGGTTTCGTTGAAATTGCTTTTTATCTAAGACAGTATCCCAAGTAAATGTCGCCATCGTCCGGCGAAAATAAGTTCTGCATTAAAGAAATTATAGAAACGTCTCCAGTTACAACGTTTAAATTTAATTCACGCACATCACACACGACCACAGGTGAACAATTACTTTATTCCCGTCAGAGACAGGGGGAAGTATTAAAACCAATGCGAAGTACAAAGCAGATTACTTGAGAATCTGAAAGTCGGAATTAGTTTAAAACAGGTATGATTAAACAGAAAGTTGTTCTCAGTGAAACCGAACGTACAATCATTAAAACAAGTTTAGGAGTGGCCCATTTTTGACTATTTAAAATAACACAATTACACATGTTCTTGGTTGATGTAAAATCAAAATCATGACACTCATATGTCCCTGCAAAAAAATATATAGTCCTTCTAATATTACTTAAATTTGATCCATTAATATGCCATGTTTATATTTTTCCATGTTTTATGAACATATGTAATTTTATTGTTTCATATAAGTTCTCCAAAATGTTACTAAACCGAACTTTATCATTATTGTTTATTTCTTTATTTTTCCTCTCTCCTCTTCCAGAGAGCGGGCGTGTGCACGCCGGTGACGTCATGGGCGGAGATGTCATGGCGTCGGTGGAGCTGAGACTGGAGCTGCGGTCTGGTTGAGAGGCTGTCGTCGCGGTGCCGTCGAAATGGAGACGAATGCAAACCTCCACCGAGACGTCGGCGGGAGTTCCCCGTGCACTGCCGTCCCCGGAGAGGCGGGAGACACCAGGGCGGCCGGCGGAGCGAGAATAGCGGCCGACGTGTGCAATAAGAGGGAGGCTTCGCTCGGCACTTCGGGCAGTTGTACGAGCAGCGCCAGCAGGACCCAGAGTGCTAGTGCTAACGCTAACGCTATCTCCATCTCCTGCGCAAACAGGTCAGATGTTTGCGAGATGATCCAAGAGAGCGAGAGCATGCGTGCGGACACGGTGCCGTCCGGTGCGGATCAGTTGAGCAACGGGACGGGATACGGTGGGTCGGCGGCCGGGAATAACGGAGGCGGCGCCTCAAAGTTAGTAAACAACCCGACGAGAGAGGAGGAGCCCGCCGTGGTGGCTTCACACCTTCACACGGACACCATGGACCCTGTGGTTCCGTCCAAACCCACCCGCTTGTGCTCGGACGCTCCGACGGCGAGCGCTTCAAGCGGTAACGCGCCTCGTCCCGAGGGTCCTCCGAGCGGGAGCGAGCACAGCGCGGCGGGCGAGTCGCGCAGTCTGGACTCCCCGGAGTCCTTCTCCAACCTGAACTCCTGCCCGAGTTCGGATCTCAACAGCGAAGGGTTGGAGGATAAAGGGCTGGCCTCGGTCCTGCAGGGCGAGTGTGAGGCCGACGGAGCCAAGCTGCCGTGCGGAAAAGACCGAGGTGCCGGCCAGTCCATATACCACATCAAGTGGATCAAGTGGAAAGAGGAGAAGACGCCCATCATCACCCAGAACGAGAACGGCCCCTGCCCTTTACTGGCCATCATGAATGTCCTTCTGTTGGTCTGGAAGGTAAAGTGGAGCCAACTTGCTGTTCTGTGTGCTATGCAAATAAGTCCTTCCTTTAATTTTCTATAAATGAAACATCAGTATTGTTTGTGCTGACTGTCTCATCCTAGACGGGCTTGGTCGCGCCTTGTTATTGAATCCATCTGCATAAAGCTGAGACAATTACAATAATTATTATGCCTGAACACTTGGTTACACGTGTTGCACAGAAGTAACTATTGTAAGTCCCCTTTGTATATATAAAAAGAAACCTCAAAATTACATTTGTTTGGTCAGGACAATTTTAGAGTAGAATGATTAAAGCAATTGAGAGCAAAATGCAAATAAATAATTGTGTGTGGATTTTTTCATTCACTGTTGACATACAAATTATATTGTAGGTGTAGTCATAACACTAATAGTAAATTCCAAAGTGTTTTCCACATAAAACAAAGTTAACATGTTTTAATAGTGGTTTAATTAAACATCACCACAAATCATTATGAACCCTCCCAATAAACTACATATAGGTCTGGCTTAACAGCTGGTTTTAAATACAGAGCTTACATTTCTTATATTGGCTGTTCAAATATTCTCTGCAACTGTGAAACGTCTCCCAAACTGTCCTGTCATTGTTATCCTGTACTTATATGACCATCCATACGTTCTCTCTTTCACTGTAGGCTCTAACCCAGCAATCAACTTCATCTCTTTTAAGGAACTGACAGGGCTTGTTGGCATAGCTGGAAATGTGATCAGGCCGGTGGGGAACAGCCTGTGGGCCTGTGTTACTCCTCTGGAGAGTTCTCCTCTCCTTCCACAAACTCTGATTCAGCTAGTTTGTGTTCTAGCTTCTAAAAAGGCCTCCTCCCTGTTGTGGGTGCACCTTCTCATCTGTGTGCCTGTGCTAAGCAGTCTGTGCACGGCCGCTAGTAGGCCTGTATACTGGATTCCAGCCTTGGGCTTATTTGCATTATAAAGATACCATTTAATTACTCTGTTTGACTGCTTGCTGGCAGGCACCGGAGACTCCGTTTGAGTCTTCATTCTTTAATCTTCAAACGTAAAATCCACGTCGCTCAGCCCTGAAACCCTCTTTGGAAACCCACCACCGTCTGTCCACTTCGAGGACATATTTTGAGAGGTGTGGTGTGGTCAGAACTAGGGCCGGTCTGTCTCATGTAGCCTGTGATTGAGGACAAGGTTGTCCCCCAGAGCTATGACTTGCTGCTGTGAGATGTTCGGTTGCACCTTTTGAGAACGGGAGCAAAACCTAAAATGGGACTGGGAGATTCTGTTCGCAGGTGCACTTAACGCTTTTAACACCTTTTCACTCTTTTAATCCTCTGCAGGTCAAGCTTCCCCCAATGATGGAGATCATCACAGCAGAGCAGCTAATGGAGTATCTAGGTAAATGCAAGTGATTTCAGTCATTCAGTCTGCAGTCCTCATTTTTTTTTTGTTTTTTTTACTTATGCCACTTTTTATAGTCTGTAAAAATGCGGACAACAGCTAGCCGTTAGCCAGTTGTCCCAGGGTTGAAGTATACACATACTGCCTTACGTACGTTGCATTGAACCTGAGG
This sequence comes from Brachyhypopomus gauderio, assembly GCF_052324685.1. NCBI lineage: Eukaryota > Metazoa > Chordata > Actinopteri > Gymnotiformes > Hypopomidae > Brachyhypopomus > Brachyhypopomus gauderio. The sequence goes on along the minus strand of NC_135211.1, from coordinate 12,368,391 downwards.
TAGTACAAATGTTGAACCAACGCTTGGAATTGTCTGGCGGTTCCTCTCGCTAATCACCAGTTTGTCCTCTGGGACCTAATTTCAGCTCTGTGGTTATCAGAATCATGGGAGACCGTCTTGCAGTCCTGAGCGTTCATGTTCTCGTGACATGAAAAGCCAGAGTGATTTATTAGAGGGTTTATTTCCAAATTGCTGTCGTGTGCAATATTAGAATCTCAAAGACCAGCATCGCAGCTAAAGATTAACAATATATTGTGAAACCTTCGTGTAGCATTGTCTTCCCTTCTGAACCTGGTGGTTTATGATGGCCCTGTAAACACCTCAGCTGGATGTAGTTGTGAGACTACCAACATGTAGGCTAGTGTAGTTAAACCAAATGCACGTTGCTGTGATTTGTGAGTCAGCCTCCATTGTAGCTGTTGAGAGGCTGTAGTTTGCCGCAGTGCCTGCTGTAGCGATGGTATTCTCTTACTGGAGCGTGGGGAGAAGGCGTCTCCTAGCCGTCTCCCCGAGACGGACGTCCCCACTTCAGTCCCGCAAAGTCCTGGTGGCGTGCAAACCGAAGTGGGAAGTGGCTCATGGTCAGGCGCTGATGTCCAGGGTCGGGGGGAATGCCCCAAGGGCCCACACCCTTCATAAGTGCCAGAGGAAAGGGGATACCAGCCAACTCTACCCCCTCGGGCCCCGGGGACAGCGCCGTGCCGTAACTTGGGGGAGGAATAAGGGGTAAGGTGTTTTGTTACGTGCATCGTAAAGAGAGAGAGAGACCCCAGCCTCACTGTTGTCGATGTCTCTGGTTTCACCCTCTCCTAGTGGAGAGGTATTGTATGAAGTCCGTGGCTCTTTAGATTACTTACTGTACCGGTGCTTAAACTCATGTAATGAAAAACCGTTGGTGTTGCTTTTACAAGTGAGAAATATGAAGTACACAAGCTGCTGAGTTATGTGACGGCTTGGAAGGTTTGAAAGAGGTCCAAATTAGTCATGCTGAGTTGGTTTACAGAGGAGAGGGAGGGAGGGAGGGGGAGAGAGAGAGAGAGAGAGAGAGAGGCTGTGAGACACTTGTATTCATTCTAATCAGATGCTTGTTCTAATACTCTGTGATACGGAGTGTAATAGTAAGCAGAAATTGTGTGTTCAGCGCAAGAAAAATAAAAATGTGAAACAGTGTAGTCATAAAGCCCATCAACATCCCCATTCTCATACTACACCATGAAACACACTGTAGGTCTCCCCTATCAGCATATTCTGTGGATTCATACAGATTTTGAAGTTGTTGGAAATGTCTTGACAAAATGTGATACTCAATTCAACCAAAGCAAGGGTTTTAAAGGTGTGTTTGGCTTTATGATAATTTTATGACCAATCCTTAGTTCTAGTAGTTAATAAGTAGTGCAGTAATGCCTTGACACTGTTTCAGTGTGAAGTTGAACAAAGAATATGATTGGTAGTCACAGCAAGCACGGCAAATGAAGAATGTTTAGCCCACAGCAGTAAGCCCGCCGCCTCACGTCTCCTTGGCTGTTTTATTTGCTAGATAAACATCACTGACTTGCGTTTGCCATTCCATTGAGGGTTGGTTTCAGTTCCAGACAGCCTGCGCCCAGGCAGTGCTGTCACGCCGGAGATATTGTCACCCTAAGAGATGCTGTCGCCAGGAAACCAAGGCTGTGCGCCGTTAAATGGCGAACTGGAAACTCTGTAACTCATGTTGTGAAATTGCACTCTGAAGCCCAGAAAAAGAAAGGATCTTAGCACCTCCCTAATTCAGACTTGGATCAGACTTGGAATCCACACCACCTGTGACGTCAGCTTCCACAGAACAGAACGTATGGGCAGGTCCTGTCCCAGAAACACAGAATGTAGCTCCTTCGAACGTGGGGTCAGGCGTGCGCACCCTCCGTGTGGGGTCAGCAGGTCCGTCCCACAGCCCCGCTGAAGCGTTGAAGTCTGATTTGGTTGGTTTCATCTGTGAACCTGACCTGTTTCAAATTTAGTTACAAAGGGTGTTTTTTTTTTGCCATTGTCATCCAAATGTCCAAACGTCCCCCTGGACTCTGTAGATGGAGAGCTCAGTCTTTTGCGTTCGCCACAGCGCTGTTACTGGAGGCCTTGTGGCCACTTAAGAAAAAAGACTAAACCGGCCCCAACCACATTACTGGAATAGGAGGGAGGGAGGGAGGGAGAGAGAGAAGGAGAGAACGAGGCATACTAAAAGAGACATACAAAGGGACAGGGAGAGGGGTCGGCCACGACAGAGTTGGAGGGCACAGGTGGAAGGGGCGTGGCTCGGAGTTTTTGGCATTTGTAGGCGGGGCGAGGTGGGCGTGGCAGCTCGTGCCGGGCCTTCATTCTTGCTCACACGCAGAGGATGCTGGGACATTTCTGCCCCGCCCCGGGGCGGCTCGGAGCGTTCCTTTCGCCTGTTCGGTGGAATACCAGGATGAGACACAGGGCTACGCTGGAGAAGTCGTTTTAGGGATCGTAACGCGCTTACCGTGCCTGTTACATCACTGGATGTAACAGCAAAATCAAAGTGTTGGGTCTGTGTTTATAGAGCAGCATATATGCAGCTAGTCAACACAGTTTTCTTTGTTATGGTACCAAATGTCTGTAGACTAATTGGACGAACAGAAGGAGCTGTCGGCGTGTGCATCACACACTGTTAAACTACAGCACAGAGGAGCAACCCAAAGAGCTGGCAACCCAAGAGCCTGCCTGTGGGTGTGTGTTTTCAAGATGGATGTGTGTGTTTATTTCTTTCAATTCATCTCCGAGCACCAACATCTTTTGGCTTCCAGACCATGGAAAACCCGTCCGATATGATTCAGTCAGAAAGAGAGACGGGACGGACAACTGCAGGTTGTTTTGAGGCTGTCTGGCCAGACGTTACACCAGCGCTTAGTAGAGGATGTGAATCGATAGAAACAGTCCTGCCCTCTGTTCACAGGGTGTGCGCGTGGGTATGAGTGTGCATTAGGTCATGTGTGTCTGGGGTGGGGGGGGGGGGGTGCACGTGTGTGTGTGTGTGTGTGTGTGTAGTACAGTACTAATCACGTGCCTTGCGGTTGGTGGTCAGTTAAAGAGGACTCTGCCTATCAGGTGGGGAGCCTCAGCTCCAGGGGAGGGGCCTGCCTGACGGAGACGCCTTCATGCCCCCGGGGTGGCACGAGGCCGCTCGCCTGACGTCTGCCATCTGCCTCTCTGAGCTTCAGCGCGTTATCCAGCCAAAGGCACTTCGATTTCGGGACTAATTCCATCAGAGCCCCTTTAGCGCCTGTGTGGGGAAAGCAGCTGTGGAGGTCTGGGGGCGTTTGGAGCAGGGGCGGGTCCCGCTCGCACCCGGGTCCAGCGCGGAGGGCCTGGTTCATTAAAGCGTGGGATGTTGGGAGTGCCGTGGCGAGGTTTCAGCTCTAAGCGTCTGTGTGAAATGAGCGTGCCGGCTATGACTGCTTTCTTGGTTTCCCCTCCTGTGTTGTCTGCATTGGTACAAAAATATGCTAATATGCTAAATCTGCAATCTTCCTCTTTCTCCCCCACACCTACCTCTGCCTGTCTTCGTCCTGATCTCTGTTTTTCTCTCTTCACCACATCCCTGCCTCCTCCGCCTGCTTTTACCTCACTCCTGCTTTTTACCCTCTCTCTCTCTCTCTCTATCTATCTATCTATCTCTCTATCTCTCTCTCTCTCTCTCTCTCTCTCTCTCCACCACAGGAGACTACATCCTCGATGCCAAGCCAAAGGAGATATCAGAGGCCCAGCGTCTGAACTATGAGCAGGTAAGCAGAAGGGGCGTTTCACTACTTCTCCAGCGTGGGTGTGTGTGTGCGCACGCCCTCCAGTCTGCACTTAGAGACCAGAGATGTATGAAAACAGCTGCCTGTGCTCTGCTACACCAACTCAAACTCACAAGTTGTGTGTGTGTGTGTGTGTTGAGAAGTGCTTCCCGGCCTTCTGCACACTATAGCAATTACGCAGAGTGTCCCGACCACGCAGCCGACGAGTGCCCGCGGGGAGGCAGGATGTTGGTGGTGGGCCAGCGAGGGTGTGGTGGGTGGGGGAGGCGTTAGGCACTACCCTATATGGCCTTACGCACTGTAGCTTGGTGTTAGCCCCCTTAATGCCTGGAGGGAACGTGCACAGTGCCGGTGGGGAGAGAGGGACAGAGGTGAATGTTGTTTACGTGGTGGGTCACGTATTTGAGCATTTCAAGGTTTGGCTACATGAAGCTCACGCACGTGGACGTTCTAAGGGTTCACATGGAAAACGCTGTGTACATGGTGAAAACTGGGTTCATTCTGGGTGCCCGAAATGCTAAGGACCTTACCCACAGCAGCAGAGGCCGCTGGGAGCTAACAGCACCGATGTGCAGGGCTCCGTTGCTTCCCTGCCGACGCCTTTGATGCCTGCGGCGTGTTAGCCGTCACGCCGGGCCGCTTGCGCTCTCTGAGGAGTCTTCGCTCACACTTCTGCCTGACTCCCTCTATTTCTGTCTGCGAGCTTAAAAAAAAAAGTGAGGATACTTGGATTAAAATAGCACTGTCTCTGACGGTTGCATAGTTTGTGTGTGTTTTCAGATCCGCTCACGCGGGGGTGGAAGCTGGCTCGGTGAACGCCGGTTCCTCTCCTGCACTGGGGAGGTTTCTCGCACGGCTCTCGTAGTTGCCCGGTGAGCTGGACTTTCCCTCCGGACAGCTGCCGTGGCTCCCTTGCGAGAGCGAACCGTTCAGACGTGTGCTAAGCCGTCGCCGTGCGAGAGACCTCGTGTAAACGCCAGACTCTTAATCTCTGCGAGGGGGAGACTTCCTTTCCAACAGCCGTTAGCTTTGTTTGTCACCGTCGTCAGTGGGGTGTGGCTGTGGGTGTTTGGACTGTGGGGGCACGGTGTGGAGGGGGAAAGACGTGTCACTTAGAGATGAAAGACTTGCCCTGCCACAAGCCACCAGGCATGTGTGTGTTTTATTTACCTCTGAACACTGACCAAACCGTCCGATATGATTCAGTCAGAAAGACTGGCGGGACAGACAACTGCAGGTTGTTTTGAGGCTGCCTGGCCAGACGTTACACCAGCGCTTAGTAGAGGATGTGAATCGATAGAAACAGTCCCGCTGAGTGTTTAAATCACTGCACTCACATTTCGACTTAGCAGTCAATGCCACTCCCCTGTGACCCTGTATTCCGGTGTGTGTGTGTGTGTGTGTGTGTCATTACAATTTTGACACCTAAAAATGAGCCACCAATGTGTCCACAACATTCACCGTGTGTACAAAATTCACCATGTACGCAACATTTTCCACGTGAACCTCTATAACGTCCACGTGAATGTCATTCACCCTGGACACAACCTTTGCTGTCACATTCACTCGTCTTGTCTGATGCTGTGGTCCGTGTGTGAGGGAGAGAGAGAGAGAAAGGGGGTCATGTTGGAGAAGGCAGGCAGTCTGGCAGGGTCACTGGGCCAAAAGAGGCAGACAGGCCGGTGTGGGTGGTTCCTGGAACCGATCTGACTGGGGTGCTCTGGACTCTGATGCACCTCCAACCTCTGTGGTAGGTGCCCAGTGGAACAGCCCCTGCTTCCCGAGTCACCTTGGCATGATACCCAGCAGGGCAGTGACTCCAATTTCTCAACAACAGCACCGAGCAGGGGTTTTTTTTTTTGCAGAGGGATGTTCTATTTCTGAATCTTTTCTGTGATTCTGTTTCATTCTGGTCACATTTAACATTGGAGCTGTCCATGCTGCCCTTGGGTCATATAAAACAGATGAGGGGCACAGATAGTCTTACGCACATCAAGTCATTATGCACACATAAACACAGCTTAAATATGCAGTCTTGACCTTTTACATGATAGCCAAACATACATGCGCAATACATACAGGAAATTCTAAAGGTGTGTGTGTGTGTGTGTGTGTGTGTGTGAATGTGTGTGTGTGTGTGTGTGTGTGAGGGAGAGAGCGAGAACAAGTTACTTGACACTAAAGTCCTGAGTTAAGTCATGAGTTCTAAACAAAGTACCAATTCAAATTAATCAGGTCCTCAGTCAAGATGGTCATATTTAATGCACTTACCATGTTAAACACCAAGAAGGCTGATGTAATATTTTACATTTACATAAATATTTATATTTTATTTATTAAAACACAAAAGCTGTAAAGAGTGAAGTGCATCTGATATTTACAGTAACTACAGAGATGATTTATTTGACAAACAGATGCGTGACCGACACAAACCCCCCCTTCATTATGTAGTCTCAGATGTTGAACACAGTCTGTTGTTGTCACACTTTCATCTGTGAACTTCATTCCACTTTTTATTACATGTTGCCAGAATTACTGTGGTAGAATGTTTGAAGCCCACACAAACTCCAGAAGTCATTTTACAAAGTGAACCACCTTCACATTATGAGATGGCCATTATACTGTAGCACGGATGCGCCCGATTCTGAACTTAATCTATTTTAAACACGGCCACCCCCAAGTAGGGGGCCTGCTGTATGGAGCTTAAGCTGTTTAGTTTGAGGTCTTTATTATGTGAGCTGCACAGAAAAGAAGATCAAATAAATCTGGGATATTTAAGTGAAATATATGTCAAAATGGCATACTGTTCACACGAATTTTGCCAAAGGTCTGTATATAAACCATGAAACATGCCTGTGTTTTATGTTTTTGCCAAGCAGAAAATGAGATTTTATGAGAAGTATTTGTGTGGGGAAAATGATTATTTATATACTTACTCTCACCTGAATTCATTACTTAATTACTAGCTATTATAATGAAATTGTTTATCAATTCAGGGTTTTCGTTTTGAGTATGTGCTCAATTATCTTTGCTACCTAGCTACATCCTTTCTAGCTCTTCAATCAATCAATCAATCAAAATGTATTTATATAGCGCTTTTTTTACAACAGTTGTTGACACAAAGCAGCTTTACAAGTGCCCAAGTCCAAACCCCCAGTGAGCAAGCCAAGGGCAACAGTGACAAGGAAAAACTCATTAAAAGCATGAGGAGGAAACCTTGAGAGGAACCAAGAATCAGGGAGGGACCCATCCTCCTCTGTCCGACACCGGTCACCATAACAACAATGTTGTTAAGAGAAGCTCTTCTCTCAGACCTCCGCAAGTCTTAAAGCTCTGACTTGAGCCCACACTTCTGTTGAGAAGCAGCTGTTGCTCTGGACAGACTCCTCCACAGACAGACAGACAGACAGACAGACTCCTCCACAGACAGACAGACAGACTCCTCCACAGACAGACAGACAGACTCCTCCACAGACAGACAGACTCCTCCACAGACAGACAGACAGACTCCTCCAGACAGACAGACTCCTCCACAGACAGACAGACAGACAGACTCCTCCACAGACAGACAGACTCCTCCACAGACAGACAGACAGACAGACAGACTCCTCCACAGACAGACAGACAGACAGACTCCTCCACAGACAGACAGACAGACAGACAGACTCCTCCACAGACAGACAGACAGACAGACAGACTCCTCCACAGACAGACAGACAGACAGACTCCTCCACAGACAGACAGACTCCTCCACAGACAGACAGACAGACTCCTCCACAGACAGACAGACAGACTCCTCCACAGACAGACAGACAGACTCCTCCACAGACAGACAGACTCCTCCACAGACAGACAGACTCCTCCACAGACAGACAGACTCCTCCACAGACAGACAGACTCCTCCACAGACAGACAGACAGACAGACTCCTCCACAGACAGACAGACAGACAGACAGACTGGCTCCTCCACAGAGGAGAGGACAATTGGTGCTGTCGGTGCAGGAGACCGGGACAGGAAGTGCACCGGGTTTGCTGTGGCCTCAGCTACTGGGCCAGCACTACACAGGACACTTCACTGGGAATGAGGGGGACAGTGGACTGGGTCCGTCTCCCTGACCCGACAGCAGTGTTTGCTCTGCCTTCTCGTGTGCTTGCCTTTCTCATCCCTCTGTTCTACGGCGAAGTTTAAGTGCGTTTGCATAATCTGTTGAGTGTGTCTGTGCTATATAGTTCATTTTAGGCCTTTAGTCTCCACTTTAACTGAAGTTTAAATGCTCCTAAGAAGCATGCCTCCCCAGAGACCTTCATCCAGGGTTTCCTTGAGCAGTTCCATGCAAGAGAAGACACGATAAAACTAATTTTCCACAGGATATTACAGAATATTTACTAACGTGGCCATCCAGACAGGATTAAAGTAACCTGGGGCTATTTTTACTCATTGTTTATAGTAGGTAAAAGACGCTGGAATTGTTACCTTCGTGAGAACGCGCAGTCCTTACAAACGGCTGACTGGGCATATTTTGGTGGTGATGAAAACACTGAGGACATGGAGTAATTACGTACCCAACCTCCCCATGTAAAATGAATCCCGTCTGAATAGGGCTTTGGTTTGGGAAGCTTAACTGGCAGGACAATATATAGATTTAGAGTATCATTGAAGTATCATCCAAGAGACAAAAATAACATCAACTATTTGTGTCTGTCTAATACAGAGTAGGAAAAAGTTTAAACGGAGAAAAAGATGAGCTTCTGTGAGCATCTCCTCTCTGCTGTCTCCCTCCCGTTCCCCCGTCTCTCTCTCCCTCTCTCTCTCTCTCCCTCTCTCTCTCCCTCCAGAACATGAGCGATGCGATGGCGGTCCTGCACAAGCTGCAGACCGGGCTAGACGTGAACGTGAAGTTCACGGGCGTGCGGGTGTTCGAGTACACCCCCGAGTGCATCGTCTTCGACCTCCTGGACATCCCGCTCTATCACGGCTGGCTGGTCGACCCCCAGGTGTGCGTCCCCCGCCACACACGCTCGAAACCGCAGACGCCAACTCTCGTCGCAAAAAACCCCCCCCAAAAAAAAAAAAAAAAACAGAAGACACTTGTGTCCGTTGGGACACAAACGACGGAGCCTAGTTGTTGCATATGCGTAGGTCCGATTCTGGAGGCTGTGACCGGTCGCTCTGAGTCATCCGGCTGTGGCGTCATCTGATCACAGCGATGTTTTTATTTTAGTTTAGTTTAGTTTAGTGTGTGTTTTGTCTTTCTGCTGGTTACACTCCGAAAGGTTTGGTCACACACGCACTAAAACAGGGGGAACTTGTGGTACATTTTATGATGAATTCCAATGTTTTTTTTTTTTTTTTTTGTCTTATGTTTATACAAAAAATTTAAAGACTTCCAGAATGTTCCAGAACGTGTGGTTTTACCTTGATTTGGACGTTTACCAGATTTGGAATATCCTTCTTCCTGCGGTGGTCTGCCAACACAGATGGGCTCCATTCCCCTGGACACCACTTTCCTTATACGTAGTGACAAGCGGGTGTACTTGAACAAGAAATAGAGTGATGGGGAAATTCTGAAAACACATTTGGATGCAGCTTGCAGACAAACATAAAAAGTGGTTTATTGTTTGTTGGTTCATTTGTTTACTTATTCTGCAATGGACAAAATCTGTTAATCAGTGATATCTGCTAACACGGAAAGAGGATAAGCATGAAATAAAGGATTTATCCTCCCCTCTACCACTATCTAAGAAATCTCTCTCTCTGTCTCTCTCTCTCTCTAGATGGTTGACATAGTGAAGGCTGTGGGGCACTGCAGTTATAACCAGCTGGTGGAGAAGATCATTAGTTATAAGCAGTCCGAGAACAGCGAGATGGCTGGTGAAGGTGTGTGTGTGTGTGTGTGTGTGTGTGTGAGGGAGAGATGTACTTCCGTCTTGTTTAAGGTTCTCCATAGCCAGGACTTTTTTTATTGGGGTTGATAAAAAATAAATAGTGTGAGTTAGTCATATAGCAGTGCTCACACACACACACAATTTCTTTCTGCCGTTCTTTTGTCCATGTGTCCTCTCTGTGTCTCCGCTTGGCCGTTGTAATTGTCTGTTCCTGTCCAAGAAGCTCTCTCTCACACTGTTCCGGTCTATGGAGCACTCTCCCTGTCTCACTCTCTGTTCCTGTCTATGAAACACTCACTCTCACTCTCTGTTCCTGTCTAAGCAGCACTCTTTTTCCGTCTGGGGATATTAATCCACCATGTGCTGCACTTGTATGTGTTGAGCACCTTCTGACATTCTCTTCTTGTGGGACTGTGGGACTCTGTCTTCATCCGTGTGGTTGTTTCCATGTTCACACTCGTATGTGGTCACGTGCATGTGCACCTGATGCTCCTGTACTAACCCGTGTTTGCGTCTCAGGGTTCGTGGCCGAGCAGTTCCTCAACAGTACGGCCACACAGCTGACTTACCACGGCCTGTGTGAGCTCACCTCCACCGTGCAGGAGGGAGAACTCTGCGTGTTCTTTAGAAACAACCACTTCAGCACCATGACCAAGTTCAAGGTGAAGACATACACACATTTACACATACATACATATGTATAATTGTTGCTGTGTGCTTTAGAAGATCACACAACCAAAAAGATGGCAGCATTATCCAACGTTGCTGTGGCCTACGGTGAAAGAATGATGTGCACTAGTGCCCTCTTGTGGCCACAGAACAACTCGCCAGGCTTGCTATTGCAATGAAAATCAATCTACGTAACTATTACCATTTTCTTCACATTTTCAATAAATATACAACCATCTTTTATTGCTGTAGGTCTGCTCTCTAATGATTCACTGGGTTCAGAGTCTTGGCAAGGGTGCTCACAGGGGGTGAATCACCAAAGTCATCAGCAGTAATGACTCAGCGAGTTTGAGCGTGGCTGAGTAGTAAATGCTGATGTCACTTCCTGTCCCTGACCCAGCATAGCAGGGGTCTGGAGATATGCAGCCAAGTGTTGCAAGCATGGACACAGTCTGGCCACAGCTAACAGATAAAAGAGCTGGCTCTGTAGGTCACACACACATACACACACACACACATACACACACACAAACACACAGACACACAACATATCCTTGATGTATGCATTTGTATAGATTGTAATACTGTGACAGTTGCACAGCTATGCTGAAGTGTGTGGTGTGCTGGGGTAAGATAAGTCTGTGGAGGTGTGAGAGATTGTAAGGTTGTGGACAGATCTGGCCTGTGTGTGTGAGAGTGTGAGCATGCACTGCAATAGTACCAACTGTACCTGCTGGTGGTGTTGAAGCATTTTTGAGTTGGTATGGTATGTTTTTCTGCAGCAGGGCCAGCTAAATCTACTGGTGATTATCAGGCTTCTCTTTCTGACGTGCGTGCGTGCGTGTGTGTGTGTGTGTGTGTGTGTGTGTGTGTGTGTGTGTGTGTGTGTGTGTGTGTGTGTGTGTGTGTGCGCACTTTCCCACGGCAGGGCCAGCTGTACCTGCTTGTGACGGATCAGGGCTTCCTAACGGAGGAGAAGGTGGTGTGGGAGAGCCTGCACAATGTGGATGGTGACGGCAACTTCTGCGACTCTGAGTTCCGACTGAGGCCACCGTCTGACCCAGAGACGGTCTACCACGGACAGCAGGATCAGATCGACCAGGTCTGACCCTCCGTCTCCCGTGCTGCACCACACCCGTCGTGCGTGTTTGAGCGGAAGAGACGTGTGGCCACTCACACTGTTCACTTCATTAGGGACACAGTGAGAGCTGGAAAGGATGGTCCAATAATGGACGTTAAAAGGTTTGCGTCTCCCTTTTCCCTGCGTTCCTACACCCCCCTAATCCCAGTGGGATTAGGACTAGGACCGGAGCTACTCGCATGACATACTTCTCTCTGTCCAGCCACTCTTTATTGGTAGTGAATAATGGATGATATTTTGTGTCTACTGACATGATTTGTCAGTTCCTGACACTGGTGTGCTTTGACAGGTGCTGATTGGTTGGTGAGGGGGAGGGCTTCAGTGTTATTGCCAGGCTCGTAATAATTAAATGAATAATAATGTAATAATATAAGTGTGTGTGTGTGTGTGTGTGTGTAGGACTACTTGATGGCTCTGTCCCTGCAGCAGGAGCAACAGAGCTCTGAGCTGGGCTGGGAGCAGCTCCCCGAGGGCATCAGTGACCTGGAGCTGGCCAAGAAGCTCCAGGAAGAGGAGGACCGCAGGGCGTCCCAGTTCTACCAGGAGCAGGAGGAGGAGCAGGCCCAGGCCGCCGCACAGGCCCAGGTACCCGCACAGGCCCAGGTACCCGCACAGGCCCAGGCCCCCGCACAGGCCCAGGCCCCCGCACAGGCCCAGGCCCCCGCACAGGCCCAGGCCGCCGCACAGGCCCAGGCCGCCGCACAGGCCCAGGCCCCCGCACAGGCCCAGGCCCCCGCACAGGCCCAGGCCCCCGCACAGGCCCAGGCCGCCGCACAGGCCCAGGTACCCGCACAGGCCCAGGTACCCGCACAGGCCCAGGCAACCGCACAGGCCCAGGCACCCGCACAGGCCCAGGCACCCGCACAGGCCCAGGCACCCGCACAGGCCCAGGTAGCCACACAGGCTCAGGTAGCCTAACCCGTGGAGCTGCCCGGGGGCTTCATCCGTTCACACCACTGTTAACACCTCCGTTTATCTTGGGGCCCAGTTCACAGGCGTCGGGCCCGGCCGAAGAAGTCAGCCCCTTAAAGTAATCAGATCTGGATTACAAATGACACGTACACAGATTGCTGTAGCCTGTGTTTTATATATGTGCTCCTGAAATTATATTTCGATGTCACAATTCATTTTTTGAAAAATGCTGCTTGCATAAGTAATTCATCTCTTTCAGACCAGCACGTTGTAGAATCGGCATTTGCAGCATTAACAGCTTCATGGTTGCTGGGGTAAATATCTGCCTGCCTTAGTGTGACGAGTTGATTTACTCCAGGGTGATGAGGTTAAATAGATGATGCTTGTGAAGTGCAGTGTTTCAACCAGTTCCAGATTATGGATTAGACTAAGATTTGGACTTTGACTGTTCAGTCACTGGACGACAATCACCTCTGTGCTGTTCAGCCATTGGACGACAATCATCTCTGTGCTGTTCAGCCATTGGACGACAATCACCTCTGTGCTGTTCAGCCATTGGACGGCAATCACCTCTGTGCTGTTCAGCCATTGGACGACAATCACCTCTGTGCTGTTCAGCCATTGGACGACAATCACCTCTGTGCTGTTCAGCCATTGGACGACAATCACCTCTGTGCTGTTCATTCACTCCTGTGTTGCTTTTGCTGCTTTGGATCGTTGTGAACATTCAGGCTTTAGACTCTGAGCACACTGAAGCAGATTGTCCTGCAGTATCTCTGCATTTCACACCATCCATCTGTCCTTCAGCTTTAACAAGACGCCCAGTGTCTGCTGAGGAACAGCACCTCCACGCCATGCCGCGTTCTCTGCTCGGTCTTATTATCGTCTTATCTGACCGTAAATCCTTATCCCGCATTTTTGCGAGGTCAGTACTTTGATGTGTTTTTTTTAACGCAGTAATGGATTCTTTCTTGCCACCCTCCCATGCAGGCCAGTTGTAGGCGGAGCTCTAGATGTGGTTGACCGGTGCACCTTCATTTCAGTCTCGGCCACTGAACCCTGGAGCTCCTTCAAAGCCGTCACAGGCCTGTCTGGCTCCCCTCCCAGGTGCCCATCTCACTGGGGTACTGAGGGACGTCTTGTCTAGGCACCGCCTGGGTGGAACGAGGCTGCCTCCATTTCCTAGTAACTGATCCCACAGCGAGAGTCAAACAGATTATTTTGTAGTTTTTTATTTATTTTTTTCCCTTGCTTTTTGCGGCTGTGAAGTTGTCGCTCCTTAGAGAACACTCTTTGTGTTTCATTTTCAGACTTGTCATTCAGATTCAGTTTGGTACATGGTAGTTGGAATAAAGGGGTCTTTTATCCAGAAAACTGCACGTGAACTGTGTCCTCGTTAGCCCCGTATCTGTATAAATGTGTTGCTTCCACAGCACAGGAGCTGCAGACTTGTGCAAAGAGCATTTTTAAAAATTTGTCCCTATTGTCATAGAATATTTTTTCCTACATAAATTCAGCATCGCTTCAAACTATTAGGACGCAGCACAAAAAATGTACAAAAAAATTTGATCAGATGACTTTAGTGGGTTGTACACTTTTGCCAAGACTGTGTATACACATTTCCTAACTTGCGCACACGTGAAATCAGATGTACATATTTCATTTTTTGATGCACGTGACCTAAACATCAGTAAAATCCTCCAGTTGCATGTCTCTCTCCCTCGTTTCCCCCTGCAGGGCCAGCAGCAGGCAGCAGGGGGCGCTCAGGCGGACGGCGCGGTGGCCGGGGGAGCCGTGCCGGGGGCGGCCACCTCCAGCCCGGGCAAGCAGCCCTCCGCTGGGGAGCGCAAAGTCAAGAAGGAGGCCAAGGACAAAGACAAATGCGTCCTCTTGTAACCGAGGTGGATTTGGTGGGGTGTTCAATTAAGAAGCATAAAGGGGCATCATTTCACACGGACTCGGTCCTGTACGAGAGATACGGGAGAGGTGAAGATGGGGAGGGAGTGATTTAGGACGGAGCGAAAGGGGGGAGGGGGTGGGGGAGCGAGTGATTTAGGAAGGGGAGAACCTGCTGTTCCTAAGCCACTGGTGCCTGACTTTCCTAGCCCTCTGTGCTGTGTGGTCACAGTAGAGGGCAGTGGGGTAGGTAGAACTGCCCCCGCGTCTATCCTCAAACTTGCTGCCCCTGCCCACAGGCGCCCAGCACACCACTGTGGGGGTCACGCCACGCTTGCAGAGGGTGGATTTTATAATAAAAGTAGAAAAATTCATAAACAGAACCACGGAGGGAGAAGGCACCATTTTGTTTTCCTTTTTTTTTTGTTTATTCCTGTTGATATTCATTGTTTCTAAGCTATTTTATACAGGTTGACACACTTCATAAATGTAAAGACGATTGGTCGATTTCTGAGGCAGAATATTTAAATGCAGTTTGTTTTGAAGGTCATTCTTCTGAAGGATGCACAGGTAGCCAGCCCACACCTCGCTGCGCAGAGCTGTTTCTTCCGTGATAAACGTGGGGTTCCTTACGTCAATGCCAAATGTTTTATTCACCGGTCCACAGGCCTGAAGGTGTGTCCTCACTTCCTCAGAAATAATTGCCATTAGCACCAAGTTCTTGGGCTCCAAGTGTGTGTGCTGCACTGGGAGTGCAGGGTGGGCGAGCTGGATCCACCTTATTCTTGTGCCATGGTAGAGGTGGTGAACGTTGTGTTCGTCTAACCTGGAGATGAGGTGAAAGGCGTTGTTGCCATAAGGAATTTAAAATTAGTCTAATTGCTCTGCCCCAGCAGTGTGGTTCATCAAGCACATCGTACCCCTGTGCCGAGTACTGATTCACACTTGAAGCGTCAATGCCATTTCAACTACTTGGGGTTTTTCTTTTCATCTGAAGCGAGCAGAGCCGCAACTTTTACAAGCAGCCTGTGACCCGATCTCGATTCTTCCCGAAGCTTGACCATTCGAACATGATGTTATTTTTCGGATTAGACTGTAATCTGTAAATTGGATATGATTTAAGCATCACCTTCACTGTTTCTGCCACCGTGCTAGGGTTGTTTTATGTTAATGCTAACTGTACGGTGTATGTTCATGTACCCTTCACACACACACAAACCTACACCAGGCCGGGTGGAGTGGAACTATCTGGGCTCCTGCCTTATCCCGAGAAGCCAACCCCTCTTTTCTATCTCTACATTCCAGCAGAATGCATTGTGCCGAGGGCGTTCGGAGACTGGGGAACTCTCTCCGCTCCAGTGGGCTGCGTGTTCGTGTCTGGGGTTTTACCCTCGGTCAGTGAAAGGTTAGTTAAGGGCAAGGGCCAGGGTGCGAGTTTGTCGGTTGTCCTGGAAGACCTCCGCACCATTAGTTTTTTGGATTCACCTCACACAGGACCTCGTATGTACCTGAGTACCTGAGACAGGTGTCCCCAAAACATGCGGTGTGCAGAACTCCCAGGCCAAGTGGACATGGGCTGGAGATGCTCGTCTTAAGGGGGCCTTGAGTGGCCAGACTGTCTGTACATAAACAAGCCTTACAACATTTACAATAACTTTTATACAACAGAGTAGGTGTGAGATGAGACTGAGACAATCTGTAGACAAAACCTTACCATAGACAGCCAATTGCTCAGGCCTTCAACGAAAGGAACAGAACCTCGGGTGTCTTGCAAAAGTTTGATGAATCTGCCTTGGTAAAGGGTAACCATGGTAGTAATAATACAGGGTTTGACTTTGCTGTTTCACAGGGGTTTATGTTAAGGTGGGGGGAGGGGGAGATGTAGCAACAGGCTGTGGGATCCGATTAAATATTAACGGAGCTGTTGAAGTGAAGGACGTCCGCTCCCGCAGCCATTTTGGGTTTTGTGCATGACGGCACAGAAAATGTAGAGTAGATCTGAATGCAAGTCACAGTCGGAGCATATCGCTTCCTACTCCACACACCGTGACGGGTGATCAGGGACGCTGTAAACGACGACAGCTTGTTTAATGCAGTGAATCGGAATCGCGGGGTAGTACTTGGGTGCAAGCACAATGACGGGTGCGAAAATTATCAGAGAGAACGTTGTTTCTTGAACTAACTCGGTTCCTAGTGGCTTTAATTATTCAAAGGGGGTGAAAAGCTGACGGCCGTGGCCACTGCGCTCGGGCCACGACGATGTAACAGTTTGACCTTCTTAACCAAACAGACTCCATTGAACAAGTTTATTTCAGTGAAGGCTATTCGAAAAATGGTCTGAATCCAGCGTGTTTCATTTTTATTACAAATTCTATCCTGTATAGTTCTAGACACATGTATCCATTGCTGAGTGGTTTTCCCTGCATTAACTCAGCTCTTGCATTATTTCCAGTGATGCTTTTAGATTCTGGCTGAGATCAGAGATGCTGTACGCACAGTTCTGGTTAAACATGGACATTCCAAGGTGCTTAATACTAGTGGTTTGGGAACGCTGGTGTTTCAAATGCAATTTCAAGCCAGTTTTCCAGACAGAGGACAAGCCTAATTATATATTATCTATAAGCAAAGGAGAACTCCCACTCAGTGTAATTTATTCTAGGCTTAATCTATAAGGAAAACTGTCCAAGTAATAAGATCTTTCCTGCTGTGCACATGGACACTGCTTTTCGTAGCCAACTGTTCATTAGCTTGTTTGTCATTTGCATTGATTGCCAATATTTCAATATCTTGTAACTTGTGCTTTTAGCTTGAACCTTTGCTCCCAAATTGTATTGATCAGATTTTTTTCCCCCCATGTGGAGTGTCAAAAAGGCCTAGTTGTAGGGAGTGTAAAAGATTTGTTAGTGGGGTGAATACTGTGTTTAAAAAAATAAAACGAACAAAAAAAAAAGAAAAAAAAAAAAGCATTTTGACAAAATAGACTTGTCCTAGACACTTTTAGGCAACGTAAATGGTAATGCACTGGTCTATGGTTAGAATGCACTACTAGGGGCAAAAAATACCTCATTTTATACATAAGTAGGTGCATCAGAATGAGTGTGTTAGGGCACCTCCGCAATGCTTACAGAACCTACTAACCAGAAAGTACTTATTGAACTCTACAGGGCTTCAGTGAATACATGAATATCTTGATGGAGATGCTTGGGCTCGCTCCTTAAAACACTACACTGTCAGTGCTGCCCCCGCCATTGCAAAACCTATGTGGAACCTAGGTCCACACCTAGGTCATGAATGTGGACTAGGCCTTGCTCCTCAACACCAGGGTGGCAGGGTTGGTGAAACTCTGCTCCGGCTTTGTTTGGAGATGGTCTGTATGCGCTCTGCCACACGTGGAGAAAATCAGATCCTCATCGTGCATTCTTTAACTTGCAACTTAGTGTGGATGGACCCAACAACAAGTGAAACTACAATATTTTATGATGCATGTTTAGAGCTAACTGCAACAGAGAGGCATAATGTTCTAAATTCACCAGTCCCATTAACACCTTTTCTATTAGTACTTCCTTTGTATGTCTATTTACACAAAATATTTAAGACAAAACACTATAAAAATACTGGATATTAAAAGGGTCAAACTTCCTTTGAATTAAAATGGTTCAACTGTAAGTACATATGACCAAAATATGTATGTAGGCAAAAAGTGTGTGACATAAGTCATTATCTGTAACAAAAAGCCTTAGACGAGGGACGTGACGCCTGATTAAAGACACCCTTGGCAGTGACACCTGTTGCATTGTGGTTCTTCACAGGTACAACTGCCCCCCCCCCCCCCCCCCAAATCATGAAATAGTAATCTCTGTAAAAGCAAAAATGCAAGAAAGTAAACAATTTCTATAATTTAATGTGAACTCATGAGAAGCGCTAACTGCAGAGGGAAATGATGAAATGGTAACACAGGGAGAACTTGCTCCCTGCCCCACACACAAACACACACACGCACGCAGCACTGTGCCCCATCCCTAATCCTGATGTTCAGAACTGCTCTGCACACCCCCCACTCACAGCAAACCAGCTCATGTGCTTCAGGTCATTAGCAAACCCATCAGTTCAGAACAGGGGGAGGGGACCAGTGAAGCGCTTCACCACAAGCAGTAAACACTGGCCTAGAAAAGTCAAGGTGGTTGTTTTTCTTTCTTTCTTTTTTTTTTTTTTTTTTTTTTTTTTTTAAGACAGAGGCAATTTCAACACACAAAGGCTGGTTAAAAAATCAGACTGTACAAGCTGCCCATACAGCATGTGCTGGAGCAACATGTATGTGCACTGGCATCGTTTTACAGGTCAGAGTTCAGGAACACTTAGTTGTAGCTTAAAGGTCTATACAAAAAACAGGAAAAAAAAAAAACGGGGGGGGGGGGGGATGTTTGACAATAACCCATCAGCCACAGTCCAGCCATTTAAAAACATCCAATATCCCGAACTAAAAAAAAAAAAAAAAAAAAAAAAAAGGGGGGGGGGGGGGGGGGTTCATTATAAAGGGGTGTTTGTTGTGTCCTGGTTGCAAAAATGGGGGGGGGGGGGGGGGATGGGGCCGGGATGCTAGAACCTTCCTTTAAAGGGTTTGAATCCTCCACTGCTGCCTGCCATGGGGACGTTGGTGATCTGGACGATTCTGTTCATACCAGAAGAGGAGTGGCTGCAAACACACACACACACAGGGGAACACTTAAGACCTGGAGACATGCACACGAGCGCAGTGTACTGGTCACGCATTCAAAACAGATATTTACACTGGCGTAATAGTGTTTTATTTGGTATTAGGTGTTCATTGGTCATAATGTACTTTACACAACCAATTCAAACACCACGAGCGAGTGTACCTGGAGTGGGGAGACATCATGCTGGCTCTGGTCTCCCCCAGGCGGCGGTTGTCAGGGAAGCCCCCGCTCTGGGAGCCCCCGGGCCCGTGCCACTCCTTCCTGGGGCCCTGGTCACGGCCGTGCCTCTCCACCACCACCTGCCGGCTGCTGCTGAAATGCTGCGGAGACCCGAGAGAACGCAGGAGTGAGGAACCGACCCGGACCGTTCCCAACATCGCGGACAACACGCGCGCTCCCCCGATCTCAAAACGTGGCCTCGCATCATCTCAGAAGAACCACCGGGGACCTCTCTGCCCGGCTCGGTTCCCGGACACGGGCGGTGGTTAGACGAGCGCTCACCTGATCTCCCATGACAGCCGGCCTGCCTCCGTCACGGCTGCTGAAGGAGCTTCTGCCGTGGTTAGCCGAGGCTGGCGCTCCTCTCATGGCGGGCCCGGGCCCTTCTCTGCCTGAACGCTCGGGCCGCAGTCGCACCGCACCCCTGGTGGACCGTGGACCACACACACACACACACTTTAACCTTTGATCATTAGCTGATGTACTAAGTCAGATGTGCTGGAGTAATTTTCAGCACTTAAAACTCTCTGCTATGACGTTATGAAAAATACAAATAGGTGGACGTGTGCGCACACGTCGCGAGAGAAGATTTCAAAACGCTGCAGTACTTACCGGACATCGGCTGGTTTGGTGTTCATGCTGCTGTCGTTTTTCCAGCCGGCGTGGCCCGTGTCTCTGGCAGAGCGCGAGTGCGTCATGGCCGGGGGAGGCGCTCTGCCCCCCGCTGGCCGCTCAGGCATGGAAACGGGCCGCCGCTCGTCTCGGTCCCGCATCTCCCGCCTGTCCGTGTCCCGCAGTTCTGCCCGGGGAGGAGGAGGAGGAGGCGGCGGTGGCTCGGCCCGGCGCACAGAGTCGAAGCTTTTGGGGTAGCGGTCGAAGCCAGAGCCCTCCCTCCTGGGATCAGGCCGGGCCTTCTTGCTGTCGGGTTCGCCCTCAAAACGATTCCGCCTAGAGAGCCATAAAAGGGTTTTACATACATCAAACTCTGCTCAAGTTCAGGTGCACCTGGAGCTGGATTAGAGCACAAATGTGGATAATCTGGAGCTGGATTAGAGCACAAATGTGGATAATCTGGAGCTGGATTAGAGCACAAATGTGGATAATCTGGTGGGTTTCAAGGACTAAACTGCAAACTATTGGGACTGTTGAATGGAACCAACCTATTTGTCAGTGTGTGTTCAAGCCAAGACATGTAAAACCAGCTGCTGAACCTTCTCCAAACTACAACAGCTCACCTGCAGTCACACAGATGGACGAGCAACGGCCCCGTTAATTAGGGTCCAGAGTGCCCTCACCTGTCAAAGCTGTTGGGCTGGACGGCTCCGTCTGGGAAGCGTGGCCTGTCTCTGGAGCTGAAGTCGTTGAAGCGGCCCTGGGGCCGGCTGCCGTAGTCGGAAGCTTGGCCGATCCGGCCCTCGGACTCCGGAGGCATCTTCTTATTACCGTTCCAGTAGGGGTCGTCCCTCCTGCCGGACACAGAGGAGTCAGGCAACCTGCATGTTCGAATTCTGAACACAAAAGAACCACTGAGAAGTTGTTCAATCTTCCATTACAATGAGCTCTGACCAGAAAACAGGGTGGGTATTCACCCTGGAATTCATGTAGGTTTGACATAGTAGTTAACTTAGCAGTACTTAATCAAATTAATACCTTCTATACTTCAGTATATATTAAATATTCTGCATTCATATCAATGTGACTGCTAAAAGCTTAGCTAAAACGCTAACTGCACTACCAACAACAGCTTTTGGGAAGGACAACTCATAAGATTAGCAGGGGCCTTCTTATGGTGCTAGCGGTGGTGAAGGACTGTGAGGGTGTGCAGTCGGGCACCTGTGGTCCACGTCACGGCCCCTCTTCAAGCTGTTGCGCTTCTCCTGTTCATAGCGCAGCTGCTCCTGCTGCCTCCTCAGCTCCTCCCTCTCCCGCGCCAGACGCTCCGCCTCCTTCCGCCGCTCCTGCACAAAATCGCAAGGCCAAAATTCAGCGAGCAGGAACGGCGAGGGCGTAGGGGGGGCGGGGTCATGCGGCGTCGTTAGCGCGGCGGCCCCCACCTGCTCTATGCGGATGCGCTCCCTCTCCAGCCTCTCGCGCTCCATGCGCTCGCGCTCCAACTTCTGGCGCTCCATCTCCAGACGCTGGCGCTCGCGCATCAGGTTCTCCCGCTCCTCGCGCTCCCTCATCACGCGCAGGCGCTCGCGTTCGCGCTCCCGCCGCTCGCGCTCTGCCATCTCGCGACGCCTGCGGGGAGGGGAACGGGAGCGAGCGAGTGAGCGCCGGGGGAGCGAGAGAACGAACGTGCCCGCCGGAGCCGAGTGCGAGCGTCTCACCTGCGCAGCTGTATGGCCCTGCGGAGGTGCTCCATCCTGACCATCCTCTCACGCATGCGTTGCTCCTTCATCTTATCGAAGGGCAGGATGTCCTTGGTCCCGCCCTTACTCAGCAAAGGCCTTCTCTTCATTGCTTCCATCTGTTCGAATGGTAACTGCCATTAAAAGGAGCCATTTTTTAATTCCAAGACAGTCTCACAATAAATAAGGGGGGAGGGGGGGGGGGGGGGGGGTCAACTCTGTTAAATTGTTTATGCTGTGCAGGCTGTTGTGGTTTTAGAAAATAAAAAGATGACAAACCTCTTCAGGAGGAATGAGCCATCTGGGCCGTCTGTTCATCATATTGGGGGGGCCAGGCTGGAGAATGAGAGGAGCAGTCGTCTCAGACGTCACAGTAATTCAAACAAACAAGCTTATCCAATAGAAAGGGCCCACATTGGCTTTAATTAAAACCGCACTTTATCAGCTACCTTGTCAAACCTCCCTCCACGTCTGAACGGCGGGCGAAGTTTGTTGAAGCCCTGATCTCCTTTAGTTTGGTCAATAACTACCATCTTCCCTGGACTTTTCCCTGGGGGGTGAAAATAAGCAAGTCAATTATAGCTCTCTGCATCCTTCATTTAGAAATACAGTAGAACCCCGGAACTCGACCGCCTCGGTCCTCGACATTCCGAGGTAGATGCAAAATATCGAGAACATTTTGTTTCGGAGCTCGAACAGAACTTCGGAATCCGACCGTCTTATGTGACTTTTGTAAACAAAATGCAGCTCGTGCTTCGGTCACATGCTGCTAGTTAGCGTTTAAGATGACCGCATGAGGGTCATGCACCTCTCGAATTTGGGGAAAAATTGATTCTGAACTCGACTGCATCGCTTCTGGACGCTCCTTCCAGAACAAATTAGCGTCGAGCTCCAGGGTTCTACTGTATTTAAAAGCGCGCACACACACACACACACACACCACCAAATCTGTAATACATACGGCCATGCTTCTTTTCTTCCTTCTTGGGGTCAGAGGTGGAGCCAGAGGAGGGGGCGTCAGCCTTGATACTCTTGGACTCCTGCTTCTTGGATACTTCTTTGGCCTCCTTCTCGGGTTTCTTCTCTTCCTTTTTAGAGGCCTGAATCCTATGGAGACACATGTATGAGGACCACGACCTGCCCCTCCATGAGCATGAACCGCTCACCAGCATCACTTCACTGCTTAAGTACACACTTACTGCTGCACCTGATCACGAGAGTACACCTACAAACCACACATGCGTGTAATCTTCACATTCCAACTGTTTGCACTTTAAGACCCTGCTCCATAATTCTGAAGTCTCTGAAGACCTCTTCACATTTGGCCATTAACGTGCGTTTCATGTCTGGATCCGGATGTTCTTTAGCTAGATTCTGTTCATACTAACATGCACGCCCAGAGCAACCTGAGGAGAGCCAATTTTACTCTACTGCATGACATGCAGACTAACGTGCACATAATTTCCATTTCACCTGATTCTACCGGCGCGTCGTGTGATCTCATATTGAAAAAACCATTTAAAGCAGGGAGCAAATGGGCTCAGCCATTTCTACAACAGTCCAAACTAATTTTAGGCACCAAAGGGAAGTCAGGATTGATGGCTAAGAATTGTCTGGTTTCACTGATGCAGGACACAATTCAGGACACCAGGTTAGTCATTCGTGGCCAAATGAAATTAAAATATGATCAATTTCCAAAATGTATGCTAATGCAAAGTGGAAACAGCATTGGGTTCTTGATACAAATATATTACCACCACCACCACGAAACACAAGATTCCCTCACTTGCTAGTGGCCTTCATCCCGGTGGGAGTCCGCTTATCTCCTGACGCTTTACTGGACCCAGATTTGTCCTCCCCGTCCTTCTTGGAAAAGTCCTTCTTGAAAGGGTCACTTTTAACCTAAAGGGTTAAAAGACCATAAACAAATAAATCCCCCTTTACTCCTCCCAGAAGAGTATAAAAATTTGATCTACAATTATAAAACACTTTTGACTCTTCAGACTATTGTAGAAGTTAGGGATGCAAATGATTAATCGACTTTCGATTAATTGTCGATTAAGACGTTACTCGATCAAAATGTATTAATCACGATTAATCGTTAGAGAGCGCTCCTGTAGTAACTTGAACAGAGTGTAAGAACGAGAGGTGAACACGTGTCGCGAAAGACCAGAGTGGAAAACAAAATGAAGCGGGCGAAAAGACGTGCGGTGTAGGACCATTTTGAAGCGGGTTCGGGAAACGAGGCAGAAACTGCGTAATCCAGAAAATCCCGAGGAGGGAAACTTTATTTTCCACGCAACTCAAACAACAGCACGGTTCTCTCCCCCTCCCCTGGCGCGCGCAGGCGCCGCTCCCCCAGTGTCACTTAAAGGGCCAAGTGCCTGTCTGTTAGGGAATTCGCTGCGAGGAGTAGTAGTGGCTACAATTTTAACATTGTTAATTTAGGCTAAGAAGTCAAATGTTCTGTGTGTAATGCGGTATTGAAGTACAACAGTTCCACTAGCTCACTCAATTATGATTTGAACACCGTGCATGCAGCTGTCCTGCATATCACCAGTGCACCTGGTCAACCTAAAATCACAGCTACACTGGGAAGGCGAGCGTTTTCGAAGCTCGCTATGAAAAATGAAGAGTGAGCTAAAACAAAGCTAGCTACCACTACTGCTGTAGCCCTTACAACAGATTGTTGGACGACTCTAACAACATAAAGTTACATTACCGTGACGTGCCACTACACTGACGAGAACTGGCAGCTAAAATCTGCAGTGCTGATTACGACGAACATGTCGGACAGACACACCGCTGACAATTTAGCTGACAAGCTCAATGATGTTGTGGAGACTTGGGCACTCTCCGGTCGCGTTACAGCGTGTGTTCACGACAACGCTAGAAACATTGTCCAAGCATAGGCTCAATAATATTCTGTTTGGCTCTCTATTTAATTTCTTCTTTAAATTTTTTTTTTACATTTTTTAAAATGTCTAATGTTTCAAATGCAAGAACGGAGCCAGTCCTTAATTTATTCCTTTTTTAAATGAAAGAATGTATTTTGTTATACCATAAAAAATTCCTAATGCATAATTACTTGAGCAATATATCATATAATACAATGTAATTATCATAATATAATACATACTTTTTGACCAAAGTGTTTTAACTACACTGCTCAAAAAAATAAAGGGAACACTTAAACAACACAATGTAACTCCAAGTCATCCACACTTCGTGTTCAGATAGGAAACAACACTGATTGTGAATCAATTTCAACTGCTCTTGTGCAAATGGAACAGACAACGGGTAGAAATGAAAGATTTTCAACTGATTTCAAAGATTTTTATTAATTGAGATCTAGGATGTGTTATTTTAGTGTTCCCTTAATTTTTTTGAGCAGTATATTTAGCTAATATTTTTAAAAGCCCTATTGAAACAATGAAATTCAGGTGGAAAACGCCGCTTATCGATTAATCGAAAGTCGATCGATAAGATCAATCAACTAACGATTAATGAATTAATCGATAATTTGCATCCCTAGTAGAAGTAGATCATCCTATGGACCTTCTCACTCTCCCTGTGACCGCTGCATAGTAAATGTGATCCTCCTAACAGGAGGCAGCCTTTACCCTGTCCACGGATATCTGCTGTCCATGGAGCTCTGTGTGGTCCAGGTGGGAGATGCATCTGGCCACCTCGGCACTGGAGGACATGGTCACCAGGCCATAGCATTTGGCTCCTGGGCTGCGGGCATTGGTCACCACTTTGGCACTGAAAACCTTAAAACATGTCAACAGCAACAGGTTATGTAAAACATTGTTAAGGCTGAACATTGTATGTATACAGTGGAACCTCGGTTAGTGAAGGCGATAGCAAACAATTCAGATAACAATTTTTCCAGTCGGATTTGCGCCGGATAGCGAACTAAATTTTGGATCGCCAACAGCTACGTCACCCACACTGACCCACCAGCAACTCAGACCAAGAATCATTCGCGCTCGTTCGTTATCTTTATCTGTACGCATCCTTCTTACTTAGTGATTTTTGTGCTTTATTTTAAGAATATAGCCCTCAATAATGGCTCCAAAGAAGATTAAATGTGATCGTAGCAGTGTAGTGGAAAAGGAAGCGGCCAACAATTCAATTGAAAAAGGAAATGATTTCCAAGTTTGAACGAGGCATAAATCAGATATCGCCGCCGAATACGGCACAGTGCACAAGTACTTGTGTTTACTAAATGTTACGTTACCTATATAGCCTGTAACTTTACATATACATATATATATATATATATATATATATATATATATATATTTTTTTTTTGCGAGTCAACAGGGTCTGGGAACCAATTATTTATATTTACTTTATTTCTTACGGGGAAAATTGTTTTGGATAGCGAACATCTCTGGTAACTTTTTGGAGCGGATTGTGTTCGTTAACAGAGGTTCCACTGTATCAACACATTCATACATTTATGCCTCCACTAGTTAAACCATTTCCTGCTGCCAAATGCCCTCTCAAGTGCCCCTCCAGAAAAAAAAGGTGATGTTACCTTCCCATATTTGCCGAAAAGGTTTTTCAGGTCAGCCGCTTTGGTGTTAGAGGACAGGCCGCTCACCCACAGGTTTCGCGTAGAGCTCGTGCTGCTGCTAGTCCCGCCTAAATATGGATCCCAAGCTAAAGGTCAATGACAAACACTCAATACATCAACCACACATCACCTGGCCCACCTACTCTCTTGGGCAGAACATTTACTCTGCTTTCCACTTTGCTGTATTGCAAGAATCTACTCTGCCAGGACTTTTAAATGGCATTCTGCTCCACTGGACTATTTAGGTCCAGAGAGAAACTGCAGTAGTAGTAGCTGGAAATCCTTGACAACTGCATATTCACCAGCATCACGAGTTGGACAGCTGCTTTCATGCGCCCACATACGGTTACGGTTTACAAAGAACGTTTTCTATGACTTAGTTATGCTCGAAACACCATTCATGCAAAACAACCACATGACTACAAAACAAGGTTCAGATCAAAAGGCTCGCTGTGACTCAGAAGCAAATAAAAGATGGTGATGGTTAGTCATCCGTTTTCTCAGAGTGGCGTTTCAGGGCCATCTCTGAGAATATCTGTAAACCGTAATCACTTCCTAAATGGAATCACGCCCGGCTACTTTTACGCAAGTAATTTCAGAGGGGCACTCTTACCTTTCTCATCTTTCGTGGTCTTCCCGTCTCTGTCTTTTGAGGAGCTACAACGCAATTATGGCGAGAGCGACAAGAGGAGAGAAATGAGCAAGTGATACAAGAACAGCGGGTTCAACCTGTGGGCTCTGACGTACATATCCACACAAATGACCATCAATCAACACATTGCTTTGGCGCGCGTTACAAAAAAGAAAATGAAAACCAAACATCCCCATAGGTAAGGCTTGCACTTGGGTAACTCTCCAATAAGGCTTCTTTCATTGCTTTTCCACGGGAGCAAGGTGGCTCAGGTTTCTGCCAATTTATTCTCTTGGTCAATGAAATCTTCAGCAGTGTGTTCAACTTCACAGCGAATCACTTCATTGGACTGATAAACCCCTCTGTCATCACTGGGACTACTGCTCTTTTACAAACCCATAAGTTTGGACTGGAAAAGGCAATAAAAGTGCTGGAAATGTGAGTAACAGCCGTGTTCTGATCTCCTTCTTTAATGCCACCAATTAACCAACTTCAAAAAATGGCCAACCAAATCAAAGGAAACCAATGGCAGGAATTAGGTACAATGAACAACTCTTTATGGGAGGAGAAAAAAAAAAATCTTGCAGCTACCCACAATGCTGCGTTCTTAGTGATCTGGAACTTGGTAGAAGTATCTTAAAGAACTGACATAGAAAGACAAACCTCTTTGCTTGACCTGTGGCCCCAGTAGAAGAGGGGCCTTTCTTCCCAGAATCCTTTTCTTTGTCTCCCGATTCAGCTTTCTTCGAGGCCTCGCGGCTGTCCTTCTTGGTGGCATCAGACTTCGGCCCGTCATCCCTCTTACCATCTTTGTGGCCGTCCTTTGCTTCAGCCATTGAGTCTGCCTCTTGCCTCATCTCGGCTGAGGCTTCTGGCTCATCACAGCCCTTGTCCGCCTCAGAATCTGGAAGTTTCACATGTTTACCTGTTTCCAGGAGGTCGTCGCCATCCACATCCAGCGTGATGGCATCTTCGGCCTGGATGGTGACGGAAATGTTATCATCTTCGACCTCTCTGGCATGTTCGGGGGCGGGTTCGCTTTCCAAGGCATCCATCGCAGGAGCTTCAGGTTCAGCTTCAGCCTCAAGCTCAGGCTCCACCTCTATCTCAGGGTCCATCTCTGCTTCAACCTCAGGCTCCGCCTCTGGTTCTGGCAGTGCCTCAGGTTCAGCGAGGCCATCTCCGTCGGAGAAGGATTTAGAATTTTCACGAGTAGCATCATCAGTATCAGTTACATCTGAGGGATTTAACAAGGATAAGACATGGCAAAAACACATTGTTTAACATTCACATCTCTGAGCTACGTCACCTAGAAAGCAGAATAGAGAGCAAGTTTAGTGTTAGTGGTCATCGTGGGTGAGGAAACCACAGGTATAACACAAAACATACATTCCTTAGAAAATGGAGGGATTCAACAATCTTCAGTCATCTCGGAGAAAAATCACTTCTCATAAAATGGCGTCCAACAGCATTCTTCATTGGTCCAACCTTTGAAGGAGCCCGTTTCTTCCTCCCATTGGTTGAAATTTGTTTGGACCTCTGTGCATTACAGATGTGTTCTTGGTATGAAAGCAATGGCCATGTGCGCCACAGAAACAAGTCCTTTTTCCAGCAGTCCAAAGCAAGCCATGCGGCTCATCGAGGCCATGTCCAGGGTCAGCTTT
The DNA here is from genome assembly GCF_052324685.1 of Brachyhypopomus gauderio. NCBI lineage: Eukaryota > Metazoa > Chordata > Actinopteri > Gymnotiformes > Hypopomidae > Brachyhypopomus > Brachyhypopomus gauderio. The sequence continues at coordinate 12,339,925 of NC_135211.1, read as the reverse complement.
CCAACACGTCCCCGAAGTGTCCTTCTTGTCCTGTCGCGGGGAAAGAAAGAGTGGACTCCTCATCATCTCTGATCTGCTGGAGAGCGCCAGCCCGTGCCACTGGGCTCTGGCCACAACATACAGGTTTGAGCCCCGCGCCGTCTCGACCGTGATCCAAGCAAAAGCAACGAGACAATGCGGTCCACTTCAGACACGTCGCCATGATGCCTTGCAGTCAAAAAGGGGAGGTGAGAGTGTGCTGTGTCATCATGTGACCGGTCATCCAGGAGATGCAGCAGGTCTGTCCCAGTTCAGTCAAATGTCCCAGTTCAGTCAAAATGAAGGAGGAAGCGGACTGTTGGATGCGTTGAATCCTGATCTATGGAGAGTGATACAAGGAGTCCATGTGCTCGTTCGAAAAGCCTCCTCTGGCGTTCACAAGAAGGAGCAGGATAATGCTTTTTCATGCCGGTAATATAGCTGGTGTTGAGAGAGCCTGTTGGATCCGATCCGTTCTTTGAAGCAGCAGATGTTCCAATCCGTTCTTTGACGCAGCAATGTGCTCAACGTGAAGAGCAAAATGATGTGATATCGGCAGTTTTCCAGTCCTGTTGGTACCGTGCGGATGAACGACACAAAGGTCGCATGTCGTGAAGAGATTTATAAGCAAGGTGCAACGTCAGGAAGGAAAGTCCCACCTTCAGAGCACAAAGAACCTGTGGAGCCTAAAAAGGTTTATCAGTCCACCCCAGCGCGAGACCAGACATACCTTTCTCAAATTCCTCTTCTTCCGCTTCCTGGGGGAAAAAAAATACAATAACAATAATTCAATAAACTGGCACATTATAAAAGTTTTACCAAAACATAGAAAACCTAAAAAAAAATAAAAAATTTTTTTTTTTTAAGTGTTGCTGCAGATAAGTTATTTTCCAAATTGAGTTTGATATTTTCCTATAAATAAGTGCATTTTATGGTATTGCTCATATACATTTATTAATATAGCCCATTCAGAGCTCAACATTAAGCCAGATTTATTTTCTAGGTACACTTCCAAAGATAGTACTCGGTATCAATACTTTTGCATCGTCGGATCTAATCCTATAATGCTCAGAGTCAGTATATATGAAACACTACACAGAAAAGGAACATGTAAACTAATCTTGTTTTACTAACAGACTTCAACAGAATCCTTACCTTGGAAAAGGCCTCCTCTTCCATTGTGGCGTCAAGGTCTGAATCAATCTTCTTTCCTGAATGGGCACAGACAAGACCTTCAAAATGTCAGCCAACGTTAAGATGATCGTGGCAATTCTAAAAGGCGTATACAGCGCAAGTCAGATGAGTCATTAAATTACAAAAACACCGCACTGCGTTCCGCCAGCTAAAAGCAGTCACACTGGTTTCAGCTTCCAAGTGTCATATAGTCTGCAAAAAGGCAAGGTAATTCAAACTGCATATAATGTATTACAAGGCACTTTCTAAAAGTGTATAATACACATACATATATACATTGATACATACATAAATACGTATCAATAAATTAGAATATAATTTCAGTGATTCAATACAAGTGAAACGCATATAAATATATATAGGTTAATGCCAAAGTGATTATTACCGGTTAAGTATTTATTTCCATTAATGTTGATTATGGCTTACAGCCAATGAAAACCCAAAATCAGTATCTCAGAAAATTAAGGACAAGACTGAAAAAAATGTTTAATTCAAAAGTGTTGGCCTACTGAAATAGTTTGTACAGTAAATGCACTCGATACTTGATCAGGGCTCCTTTTGCATGAATTACTGCATCAATGCGGCGTGGCATGGAGGCGATCAGCCCATGGCACTGCAGAAGTGTTATGGAAGTCCAGGTTGCTTTGATAGCATTCTTCACCTCGTCTGCATTGTTGGGTCTGGTGTCTCATCTTCCTCTTGAAAATACACCATAGATTCTCTATGGGGTTAAGGTCAGGCCAGTTTGCTGGCCAAACACAGTGATACTGCTGTATTTAAACCAGGTATTGGACAGGTGCCATGTACTGCTGGAAAATAAAATTTCCATCTCCAAAAAGGTTGTTGGCAGAGGAAAGCAGTTGTCCAAAAGACAACCATTGACACCTCACGTGGGGCAAGACACAAAAGGTCATTGCTAAAGAGGCTGGCAGTTCAGAGCTCTGTGTCCAAGCACATTAATAGAGAGGCGAAGAGAAGGAAAAAACATGGTAGAAAGAAGTGTACAAGCAAATAGGGATAACTGCACCCTGGAGAGGACTGTGAAACAAAACCCATTCAAAAATGTGGGGGAGATCCATAAAGACTGGACTGCAGCTGGAGTCAGTGCTTCAAGAACCACCACGCAGAGATGTACGCAAGACACGCGTTTCAGCTCTCGCATTCCTTGTGTCTCTTGAACAAGACACGGTGTCAGAAGAGTCTCGCCTGAGCTAAAGACAAACAGGACTGGACTGCTGCGTAGTCGTCCAAACGTAAGTTCTCTGATGAAAGTAAATGTTGCATTTCCTTTGGAAGTCAAGGTCCCAGAGTCTGGAGGAAGAGAGGAGGGGCACAGAAGCCACGCTGCTAGAGGTCCAGTGTAAAGTTTCCACAGTCAGCGATGGCTTGGGGCGTCACGTCATCTGCAGATTTAATTTTTCAAAAGGATTTGGCACCTGCACAGTGCCAAAGCTATCAGTACCTGGTTTAAAGCAGAGACCGTATATATAAACGGACTGCACGATACGAGTGAAAAGTGAAGCCTCCCTGTCAGCTGCCCTCTAGTGGCTGGCTGCAGTACAACTTTTAACCCCGCCCATTCCCATGCAAGTAAACGGGCCGGACGAGAAACTTTGAATTTTTATTACACGTAAAATAAGTTTTTTGAGCAATTATATTTTGTCAATTCTATAAGACCCCATTGCGTTAGTATCTCTCCCAGTGTTTTTCTCTACGATAAACAGATTTTATAGAAGTTATCAAGTGTTATTTAAAGGGGTGTGGCGATAAGGTGATTGACAGTTAATAGCTGCGTTGGTTGACATCTAATACCAGACGCTCAAATGTGAACGCGCTCAACATCAAAACTCTCGATAGCAGTATTAAAACCTTTTACCTTTATTTTGTAAAACGTCAAAAGTGTCTATACTGGTGGGCGTATCCTAAAGATTGTCGGGCAGAGATACGGTCTCTGGTGGAGATACTGTCCTGCCTACCGATTCTAATGCGCATGCTCTGGCTCCAATTTTCATCTACTGCGCAAGCGCATCCAAGATGGCGGTGTCCGTGCGGCCATCTTGGTGGCTTCAAAAGTTCACAATGGGAGTCAACGGCGACGTACCGTCCATTATATATACAGTCACTGGTTTAAAGACCATGGTATCTCTGTTCTTAATCGGCCAGCAAACTTACCTGATCTTGACCCCATAGAAAATTTATGGGGTACTGCGAATACGAAGATGCAATACGCCAGACTCAACAATGCAGAATATATATATTGCCAAAAGTATTCGCTCACCTTCCTCGACTCGCATATGAGCTTAAGTGACATCCCATTCCTAATCCATAGGGATCAATATGATGTTGGTGCACTCTTTGCACGAGGTTTAGGAGTGCATTTTGAGGGATTTTTGACCATTCTTCCAGAAGTGCAATTGTGAGGACACTCATCTTGTGACACTCATGTGAGGACGAGAAGGCCTGGCTCTCCGATTGAATTCATCCCAAAGGTATTCTTATCAGGTTGAGGTCAGGACTCTGTGCAGGCCATACAAGTTAATCCACACCAGACTCTGCCATCCATGTCTTTATGGACCTTGCTTTGTGCACTGGTGCACAGTCATGTTGGAAGAGGAAGGGGCCAGCTCCCACAAAGTTGGGAGTGTGGAATCATCCAAAATGTCTTGGTACGCTGAAGCATTCAGAGTTCCTTTCACTGGAACTAAGGAGCCAAGCACAGCTCCTGAAAAACAACTCCACACCATAATCCCCCCTCCACCAAACTTTACACTTCGCACAATGCAGTCAGACAAGTACCATTCTCCTAGCAACCGCCAAACACAGACACATCCATCAGATTGCCAGATGAAGCGCGACTCGTCACTCCAGAGAGCGTGCCTCCACTGCTCTAGAGTCCAGTGCATCCGACGCTTTGCATTGCACTAGGTGATGTATGGCTTGGATACAGCTGCTCGACCATGGAAACCCATTCCTCTAAACTCTCTGCGTACTGTTCTTGAGCTTATCTGAAGGCCACATGAAGTTTGGATGTCTGTGATTGTTCAGAAAGTTGGCAACCTCTTTGCACTATGCGCTTCAGCATCTGCTGACCCTGTACCATCAGTTTACGTGCTCTACCACTTTGTGGCTGAATTGCTGTCGTTCCCAAACAATTCCATTTTGTTATAATACAGCTGACAGTTGACTGTGGAATATTAAAGAGCGAGGAATCATCACGACTGGATTTGTTGTACAGGTGGCATCTTATCACAGTTCCACGCTGGAATTCACTGAGCTTCTGAGAGTGACCCATTCTTTCACAAATGTTTGTAGAAACAGTCTGCATGCCTAGGTGCTTAATTTTATACCCCTGTGGCCATGGAAGTGATTGGAACACCTGATTCCGATAATTTGGATGGGTGAGCGAATACATTTGACAATATAGTATATATCAGTTGTAATAATCAAATTAAAAGAAACGGCACAAAACATTTTTTCATTGCAATGATCAATGTATCAAGTCACTTCATGGTTTTTAGTTTTGACTTGCTGGAGGCAGGACTAATCGCGGCACTGCATCAGTGAAACATTTTCACTGGCATTATTTGGCATATATTGTACTTCCAACAACCAGTAAGAGGTCAATCATTACTAATGGTCAAGAAAGTTAATTTTCACTCTTGATGACACACAGCTTTTACAGCCACAAACAGAACAATTTATGTGGCTCAAAAAGAAATCATGAAAACATTAAAAGGGACCTTCAGCAAACATTTCTAGGAATATAACTTGTTCAGCAACTCAAAGGAGCAACAAGTCATTTTTCCAACAATGATGTTCATGTTATGAATTATACTGACATTACATGGACACCTAGTGAGCTGGATGTCTGAGATGCTGTACAAAAACTATTATTAAAATGGCTGCCTCCATTAAGGTGGCTATCTCTGTGGATCATAAACTGGCTGATTTGAGAAATACAAAGTAATCCAATTCTTCAATTCATGTGAGCAGCACTTTATAGAAATAAATGAAAAAAAAAATGACAATCACATTAATAAATATTTTTGCAACTTTTGGTAGTAAATGTAACATTCATTTAACAAATACTAATTGCTTTGTAGACATGACAGCACATGAACCCTGCTGGTGTTTTTGTTTTCTCTGAAAGTGTGTCGATGTAGCAGCCAAATCATGTGAACTACTTATTTTGCCACTGAATGGAGCTTGGTGTGTGTAAGCAGGACTTACATAACTGATATAAAAACCAAACCACTTAAACTATAGAAACTTAAAAAATATAATAGCTAATTATTTAAGAGTCAAACGTCAAGGTGCGTACCTGTCTTTGAGATACAAGTAAGAGTTACTACTCCTAATCGGGGGTCTATCGGGTTTGAATTTCGCGACTTTAAACCAGATTCAATTGAATCAGCGAGCCAGCTGGGCCTGGGGCAGGGGAAATGCGGCTGTGCACCGATACAGCGCTAGAGTCGCAGGTAGTTATCCTAACCGCCCCAGTCCGACAGCTACATCTCTACCTTTGGATTTCGCACTCTTTCGGGTAGGTGTGTCGGCGGACACGAGGATCTCAACGTTGTCTGGGTCGCCACCTTCATCCTCTATTGCCTACAGGGAGGGGGAGAAATACAACCAATTACACAAAATACACAATAACGTAGGCCAAATCACAAAACAGGACAACGGTTCTTTTTCTGTAGCCAACAACATTAGCTGGCCGAAACGGCACTAATGTGCAGGTTTAGGCCTCACATGCTGTGTTTACCGTCGCCCCCCCATATAAAAGCGACCAGTCACTCATCCATGATCGAGGTGATGGCCAAAACGCAAAGCATTAGATTAAAAGGCGTCCATACTGTCCATTTTCACGGTTATCTGTTGTGCAAAACCGCGTCTGCAGCGTTTTGTGGCGATACATTCGTTCAAATGAACATTAACTCACAGGACACTGAACTTGTGGTTAGCCAGACAAATACATCCTGCAACCAAACTGGCTAAGATAAACGTCTCAATATACCGAGCGCTACGTTACATACCTAGCTATATTTCGAGGCACATTTATCAACCACATGATTACACACCATTTAAGTATATGTATATGTCTTGAATAAGTCGCTCATGTAACCGCGACTAGACCAGCTGGGTTACGAGCTGCTCAACGGCCGACTTGTGTGGAGGCAGCTGCTGGCTAAGCTAGCTAACCGTCGCATCGAAATACGAGCCGGCACAACGATTTGACACGTTTACCTGTTTTAGTCTTGCGACGAGGACATTTTTAACTCCCGTAACGTCCAGGTTCCTTCGTTTGAGTTGTGATTTTAAATCTACAACGCGCAAATCCGAGATCTTCTTGGTCTCCGCTGAAATGGCCCCCGACGCCATTTTAGCTACCAGTCCCTTCAGCGCGAAAGCGAAGCTCCCTCTCACGCGCGCAGGCAACGTCACGCGACGCTCGAGCGGCGACGTCACACGCGCCACTCATAAACGGTCCGCGAGCGTTGAGCGCTCGAGGACGCCAACGGAGCCGTTTAACGACTATATAAAAGTATAAAAGCGCCGTTAAATGAAGCATATTCACTTATTAAAAAAAAAAAAAAAAGGTGAGCTTCTTGCAATGTATTATCACGTGTGAACCAGTTTCAGACTTCTGACCAGGAGGGTGCCATCTTCCAGTTAACAAAACGTTCTGCAATTGTTTTAGCTATATCGTAAAAAGTACTTAATTATTAATGAGTGACACAATAGACACAGCAAGAGTTACTAACTTTATTAATATCATTATTTTAAAACTAATGTAAATCCCTTGGAGTAGCATCCTGGGACCATTAAGTCTATGAATGCATGGATACCTGCCATTAAGTACTGCATTCCAACACTCCATTCAAAATTATTACAGTTTTTTTCCCAAAATTCAGCAAACAGAGAGGAAATACACAGCCTCAGCGCACTTTCATTCTCAAAGCACTCCTGTCTTGTCTCTCATGTGCAAGTATATGCAAGTTAGCTAGAGAATAATATTAGTGTTAGGCTTTTACAGCAGCAAAAAACAAAACAAAAAAAAAAACAAAAAAGGGAAAATAACAAATACATTTGCTGCACAGCGAGAGAGAGAGAGAATGAGAAAGAGAGAGAATGCACAGGGAGTATGTGTATGTAATGACCATATCTAAAACGGAGGAAATCGGTCTGCTTCAGAGATGTGCAGAGAGACAGGGGGGGTGTCCAGGAAACCATGATAAAAATCAATATTCCGTTTTCTCAATTTCTCCAGGCCTGTGTCAGCTGTGCTGGCATGACGAACTCCCACCGATCCAGACGTGACACAGTGTACCGAGGAAGCGCACGGTCCGACACTGCCCTCATCAAACACCACATTTCATGACACAAAGACAGAACGAAGAGGTGACAGTCAGGATATTTTTTTGTCCGTTTTTTTGTTTTGTTTGTGTTTTTTTTTTTTGTTTGTTTTTTTTTTTTGGTCTTTAGAAACACACCTAAAGTGTGGGGGGGAGTGAAGTCAAATCCAAGGGTGTGGGGGGATCGTCCAGGAACCGAGCTTATCCTGGAAGGTGAGAGGTTCCTCAGTGGAGGAGAACGCTGTGGGTGGGTAAACACTGATACAGCAGCCCATCTGGTAAGCATGATCTCATTTCCTAATTAAGGAATGTCTTGATTCACTTAAAACAAAACAAAAAAAATCAAATCACACTGTCTAAAACATAAAACTAATCAATAATATACCAATCAATAAAATGAGTCCTGCAATGTTTTAAAATGGAGGTTGACATTCTATTCCAGTAAAGCGAGGCATTAGGTACATAACAATGCTTCTTTACCAGAGCAGCTACTCTTGCCTGCAAGTCCACAGAGCCCGACAGCTCTGAATCATTTGTATGTGCAAAGAAATGCATTGCAAGGATCCATGCATAACAAAAACAATCCCCAAAACAAAAACAACAAAAAAACACATAATATGACACTTGTGAAAACAATTAAAAGCTACATAAAAGCTTTATAAATACAATAAATTTCGAAACTCTTAATGGAGATGTAATGTCTTGCAGTATTGGTACTATATGATAGCTGGCACTCTTCGCGCAATTGTTTTTTTTTTTTTTGTGTTTTTTTCCCCCTCCTGTTTTTGTTTTGTTTTCCAGTATTGGATCAGCGCAGGTAAATTCATGCCATCTTTGGTTGAATGTGTTACTGAACAGAAAAAGAAAATAATGAAGAAAAAAAAAAAACCAGGTACAACAACAACAACAAAAAAGGTAATAGAAAAACAGCATCAACTTTCAGAGGATAACTGGGCCTCTATGTCCACTCTGCAGATGGGGCACTTTTTGTTAGTGAGGAGCCACTGGTCCACACACAGCTGATGGAAGAGGTGCATACAAGGCAGGCGTCTGCAACAGAAGGAGAACCAGCATACTGAGGAGGGCAAGGAACAGCAATGACTGGACACAAGAGCACTGGGAAAACACAAAAACAACGTGCAGTTCTCGTGTCCTACCAACAGAGGGCGCAACAGGATATGAAAGAGACGGAACAGTGAAGCAAACGGGTGAAGCACAGTCTTTAGGTAAACGCTGTATTATGTGGCTCAAGAGCACGGCCTGGACTGTATAGGCGCAAAGACGCAGAGGTGCGCGCCCACACACACACACACGTATCAGAGGTTTACCTGACATCCTCTCCTTCCTCCAGTATTGACAGACAGATGGTACATTTCTCTTCAGTGTCTTCCTCTGCCCCCTCCTCCTCGTCCTGCTTACTGTGCAGCTTTCTCTGTGAGAGGGGGGCAGAGAGGCCATTACACACACACACCCAAACTGGTCATTCTTGCAGACGGAGACAGCAACTACGTCATCGCATCACATCAGTCGTTTTCTACTTTAAAGTGTACATTTGTTTGAAAATATTCACTTATATGGCGTGATAAAAAAAAAAAAAATTAAATGAGTTTTTTTAAAAGTGACTCCTTATAAGCTGTTCTATCAGTGAGCGTGTCCAGCACGTCCGGTACTGGTACCACAGCACACAGTCCCCATGGCGGTCCGAGAGAGTACAGCTGGGTGCCCTCACCTTCTTGTACTTGTGCGGGTAAGTGCACCTCTCTATAGTTCCCTGAGAGGCCCCTCGATTCACAGTCCCCAGACGTTCCTCTAAATGCAGCAGATCCTGAGAAGCCAAAATCAACCAATTAAAATCAAGAGCGGCTTACCCGCTTGTTTTTCAAGCCGATGCATCTTCTTTCTATTACAGGTGAAATCGAATGCGTTACTAATCCTTGTGCTTGTTGGAGTGAGGCTGGCAGGTGCTTATAGCGTCTGTAAACTGTTGAGCGTTTGTTAGCTATCCTCGCTGACGGGGCGAGTTTTACCTCATAGGTTCTGCCGAATCCAGTCATTCTGGACGAGATGTAGCGAATGTGCGGATAGGTGACGTCGGACATGCCAGTGTGCTGTGGGAAGGAGACAGAAAAGAAAGACACTAATGTCTACCGGTCCAAAGACAGCGGGGTTTTCATAAACCAGACGGACAGCGCATTTTCACAACTAACAACACCTCTGAACTGTCCAAGAACTGTTTGTTTACTTTTAAGCATGTCGGACTTAATCTTCACTTCTGAAGTGGCTCTTGAGTAGTTGTTATAACTGCCAATGCATAATTCATGAGGTCTAATAATCTGCCACTGAAATAACAGATGTTAGGAATAGAGGGGCTTGAGTCTGCCGTCATTAATCTGTGCAATACCTGCACCCATTCCAGGCCTTCATTAGTTATGCTAATGTATGCTAATGTGTGTAATTAAGGCTTGGAGTGGATGCTACAGGGGAGGGGCCTCACCATCAGCTGGATGGGGAAGTGGTGCAGCCTGGGTGGGGGGTGGTAGTGGGGCAGATGGGTGTGTAGATGTCCTGAAGGGTATGGGGCTACGGTCACACCCGCCTCGATGCCCAGCTCCCTGTGGTACAGAAACAACAGCAATTATACACACCACCAAACCCATTTAGCTTTATTTTTACACAAGGCTGCGAAACGTCTGAAAAACACAATTTGTTCACTCCTTTACTATATTTAGCTGCTGGAGGGTTTAACTCTATTATAATCAGCTGATTAAAAATGGTTTAGCTCCAAAACTAGCTTGCGATGTGACTATCTGTCGAGGCCAGACATACCACGTGGTCCTCTGGTCGGTCTGGCGGGGGTGTGACGACATGGTCTGTGGCACGTGTATGTGGTGGCCGTGCCCGTAGTTGGGGTGCATTCTGTGTGGGTGTGGGGGGGGCCTTTCGTGTGCTCGACTGGAGGATTGAGAACGAGAGAATCAGAAAGAGAAGGACAACTCGATCATTCTTAAAGCACCAGCCTGACCCGCGTCTAGCAGTGAAGCAAACGGTAGCAGCAATTAGCATGGAGATGTATTACATATATTCGCCGTTAGACGCACATACACACAGGTACACACACACACACACACACACACACACACACACTCACGTCGGGTGCTGCATCATCCTGCGTCTCTGCACCTCCATCCGCAGGATCTCGTGCTGATGGAGCCTCTGCACAGAGTTGGGGCCCAGCACAGGCAGGTGGTGTGGCAGGGCCTGGTGCTCGGGGGCCAGGTGCTGGGGTAACGGGGCCCCGGACCCCGGGAGGTGATGGGGCTGGAGAGACGGGGGCGGGGCAGCGGGCACGGCGTGGCCCGGTCCGTGGGAGGGGAGAGGTGCGTGGAAGGGGAGAACCGGGTGGGGGATGACGTAGTCCCCCTGCGGTGGGGGCTGAGGAGGGGGCGGGGCACTGGCGTGCGTGTGGGGGCAGGACGAGGAGGGCTGGTGGTGTAGGGAACGCGCCAGGGGGCCGTCTGGAGAGGGGGAGAGAGAGTAACAGTGTCAGGAGACATCCATACACACAAACATTGGCACACACACACACGCCAAATAAAAAAACACCTGTCTCACTAACACAAATATCTTTTCACTTCAGTCATTATCATTGCTATCCAATTATCATGTAAAGCTTAATTCATTCACCAGTTTAATATGAAATTTAAATGATTTTGCTCCATTATCTGACATGCCAGTAAAGCACTGGGAATTGAAAGGCCTAATGGAGATTATTCCTTTTTCCCTTGACACTTTTCTCTGTAGTTTTCTTGCCGCTTTGTGAAGCACTTTGAGCTGTTTTGATAAAAGGTGCTGTCGGAACAATGATTTCTATATTTTTAGTTGCTGTAATGGCGACGGAATTAGCCTATTAGCCAACTCTTACGTTACCTCGTCTTATTTTGAAGATACCCTTCCCTAGATTTGTAGTCAAATAGTTTTAAGATGCAGTGAGGGAGGGCAGGACTCAGCACGCAGTTCACAGCAACTCTGGGTATGCATGACCACTCAGGAGGAGAAATGATTTACTGACCACTGACGCACCAGTGGGAATGCATCAGACAGACAGACCGTCAGATTGATTGAGTTGAGATAGAGGGGTGAGATGGACAGAGACAGAGAAAGAGAGAGAGATGGAGAGATGAAGGTGGCTGGAGAGAAAGAAGGAGAAATGAAACGAGGGAGGAGGGGTGAGTGAGAGGTGGGCAGAGTATCAGAATGGGGAGAGGAAAGAGAGTGAAAGATGTGAGAAGGGGAGAGTGCGATGGGGGAGGGGGAGAGTGAGAGAGTGAGATGGAGAGCGAGTAATAGGTGGGGAGGAGGAGAGAGACAGATGCGAAGAGAGTGTGAGAGATGGGAAGAGAGAAAGAGAGATGGGGAGAGGGAGAGAGTGAGTGATACGGAGGG